>NC_132902.1:2395575-2628075 GCF_030463535.1 Salminus brasiliensis | reverse complement strand
GAACTTCAGGACGACCAACTGCCCAATTAAAGCCACAATTCAGCCCAGAACCAGACCCACACACCCCCCCCCTCTCTCTCTCTCTCTCTCCACGCCCCACAGTTGGCTACTGAGAGCCATCTGTGCCCTTTGTCTGGCAGTGGGGACCCCCTCCACACACACACACACACACACACACACACACACAGTGGTGGAGAAGAACTCGAGGCTGGAAGAAGCTTAAAGAAAATAAAACAATCATTCTAAAGGAAAGACCTTTGTTTCTGAGGACCATCCTCTACACACACACACACACACACACACCCCTCACCCTCAGAGCAGTGTGTGTGTGTGTGTGAGGATTGTTTGGGCTCAGGGTGGGATTGATCAGCAGTGCTGTGGGAGCTGGTGTGAATTATGAATGATGATCTGCTGCAGATGAAGTTACAGCTCCTCTCTTTAAAGGGGCCGTACCCGACATTCACCAGCGCACCGTCTAACAGGCTGCCTCGGTTACAATGTTAATGACCTCTGTTCTGATTGGCTGTGCTGTATTGGGCCAGCCTCGACTCTGACTCCAAATCGCACCCCAGAGACTTAAGACATGACTCACACTCATATTGCAAACATTTGAGACTCGACTCAGACTGGCACCCTAGGTCCTTAAGACTTTACTCAGACTCGCACCCCAGGTCCTTAAGACTCGACTCAGACTCGCATCCTTGGTCCTTAAGACTTTACTCAGACTCGCACCCCAGGTCCTTAAGACTCGACTCAGACTTACACCCTAGGTCCTTAAGACTTTACTCAGACTCGCACCCCAGGTCCTTAAGACTCGACTCAGACTCGCATCCTTGGTCCTTAAGACTTTACTCAGACTCGCACCCCAGGTCCTTAAGACTCGACTCAGACTCGCATCCTAGGTCCTTAAGACTTTACTCAGACTCGCACCCCAGGTCCTTAAGACTCGACTCAGACTCGCAACCTAGGTCCTTAAGACTCGACTCAGACTCAAACCTCAGTCACTCAAGATAAGACTCACATTCCAAAGACATGACACTCAACTTGCACCCCAGAGCCTCAAGACTCAACTTGGACTCCCACCCTCAGACTCAAGCCTAAAACTCATCTAAGACTCAAAACTGGACTCACATTCCGATGACTTGACATTCAACTTGGACTTGCACCCTAGAGACTCAAGACTCAACTCTGACCAGTATCCTAGAGACCTAAAACTAAAGAGACTCTACTCTGACTCGCATCCCAGTTCTCCACCTGACTCCACTACTCTATCAGGACTTTCTAAAACGCCCCCCATGGTGCGATCCACACGTCCTGACCCAGGAGGGGGGGGGGGGGGGATGGGGTTAAATGTGGAATTGCTGGGGGTCAGTGGACCCAGTCTGGATGGGGGAGGCAGGGGCAGTGGGGCTATTGTCCCTGATGGGTTTGGAGCAGCTGGGGCAAGCCCTTGGGGGGACCTTGATTTTGGATTAGAAACTGATGGCATTTTACTTTGTGTGTGTGTGTGTGTGTGTGTGTGTGTGTGTGTGTGTGTGTGTGTGTGAGACAGAGAGAGAGAGTGAGGTGATGGCGTCTACCCATGTTGTACTATTAAGGAATCCGGACTCTACAGTGAAGGGTGAGGGGGGAGAGGGAGGGCCATCCTCATACCCACCCAGAGAGAGCGAAGCCAGTTAGGCACTGACGGTTGGCTGTGGCAGCCTTAGCGAGAGTTCGTCCACACTTTTATGGCCATCTGCTGACCTTAGCTGGTGTAAGGTCACCAGGGACAAGTAGCTGCTTAAGTAAAGGATTATGAGGTTTTGAAGCTGGTGGTGGAGAGTCATATATCTGTGTGTGTGTGTGTGTGTGTGTGTGTGTGTGTGTGTGTTAAGTGGGGAGGTTAAAACGTCACACACATGATCTGGGGTGGACTAAAGGCCAGAAGTAATGATGTCAGCCGTGTTGTTGGACGTGACACACACACAAACACTCACACACTCACTCGTGTGTGTGTGTGTGTGTGTGTGTGTGTGTGTTTCAGCTGAGGGTGATTAATGGCGGCTCTGTAGCGCTGCAGGGATGCTGGGGATTGGAGCGGCACACCCTTACAGCGGGGGTCTCCCTTCTGTTCACAGTGTGGTTCTCTCGGTTCTGCACTTTGGGCTTTAATGAAAGGAATGTAGTATGAAGTATAAATATTTGGGGTCGGTCGTCTGTAATCACGAAGGTTGGCCAGTTATTAAAAAAAGAGCTCCGCTAAATGTAGCTGTTTACGCTACTGCTACTGTAGCATGCTAACACACGTAGCACTGGACTCAGGCTAGACTCAGGCTAGACTCACGCTAGACTCAGGCTAGACTCACGCTAGACTCAGTTCTCAGATCAGTTCTACTGGAGAGTGTCTGGACTTTACCCGGCCAGACCTCAAAACAACGTCCGGCTAATGTGCGAGCGAGCGCTGGTGTGAACGGAGCAGGGTGTTAGACTGGTTGACCAGTACGGCCAACCTGACCAAGCTAGTCAACCAGTATGAGCAGCTCGGCAAGCAGCTTGGTCAGGTTGGTCATCCTGGTTGGCCAGCTAATCCAGGACTTTAAGCTTCGGTTGAAGGTGCTTTGAAGGACGTTTCAGACGTTGGATGTATAAGAAGTCGACCTCTAGTTTGTAGTAAATGACTGTTACTGGGAGGAGCCAATCAGAGCCAAACAAATCAGACGTAATCAAAAAACATATAACATCACAGAAACTAAAAATACTGACTTATATTTACTTAGTAATGACTTAATTACTTATGTATTTACTTACATGTACTTATTAATTACTTAATTCTACATAAGTACCTACATTTCATTAGTAATTATTTGGTAATTACTTCATTTTAGTGGAGTAATAACTTGGTTACTTACATTTATTTAGTAATGACTTAATATACTTAAGTACTTATGTATTTACTTACATTTACTTCAATAATAACCTTTTTACCTATGTTTATTTATTAATTACTTAATTCTATTTAAGTACTTACATTTAATTAGTAATTTAGTACATTTTATCTAAGTTAAATTAATTGCTTACTTACATTTTCTTGGGTAGCAACTTATTTACTTCCATTTATTTAGTAATTACTTCATTTTACTTGAGTAATAACTTATTTACTTCCATTTATTTAGTAATTACTTAATTCTACTTAAATAATGACTTTCTCACATTAACTTGTCACATTATTTATGTAATTGTACTTAAATAATAACTGACTTTATTGTACATAAATAATTACTTGTTTATTTACATTTACTTAGCAATTACATCATTTGACTTAAAAGTAATTACGTAAAATGCTTTCTCACATTTATTTGAGCAATAACTTTTCTTAACACACATTTACTTAATAATTACTTAATTTTACTTAAAAGTAGTTACTTGCTTATATTTATTTGAGTAATACATATTTACTTACATTTACTTGGTATTTACTTAATTTAACTTACTTAATAATTACTTATTACATAATTACTAATTCCTTATAATAATACTTACTTTCTTAAATGAACCTTGTAAACGTTTAATTTTACTTCAAAGTAGTTACTTGCTTATTTACATTTATTTCAGTGTTAATTGGGTAACTTAATTGAGTAATAACTTTTTACTTACATTAACTTAGTAATTCTTGAATTGCACTTAAGTAATTACTTGCTTAATTAGATTTACTTAATGACTATTTAATTGTTCTTACAAGTAATTTTACATAAAAGTAATAACCTTTGATTAACATTTACTTAGTCATTACTTAACTGTACTAAAGTAATTACTTGCTTGTTTACATTTATTTGAGTAACAACTGGTTTACTTACATTTACTTACTAATTATGTATTTACCTAAAAAATACTTTTACTTTTGCTTAATTACTTAATTGAGTAATAACTTTTTAGTTACATTAACTTAGTAATTATTTACTTGCTTAATTAGATTTACTTAATGACTATTTAATTGTTCTTACAAGTAATTTTACATAAAAGTAATAACCTTTGATTAACATTTACTTAGTCATTACTTAACTGTACTTAAGTAATTACTTGCTTACTTACATTTACTTAGTAATTACTTAATTTGATCTAGCAGCAATTACTTGCGTAATACCTATATATATATTGTTTTTGCTTACATGTACTGAGTAATTCCTTTGTAAGTTCAAGTGATGGCTTGGATGCAAAGGTTCACAGTTGTGCTTAGCGATGTACTTTCTCTTAAATGTACCCGAGTAAATACGGCTATGTTTGCGTGGTAGTCACGGCGACGCGGCCTGTTTTCAGCGCCTACACTGTAATCTGAAACTCTTCAATCGGGACGTTCCCCTACAAAGAACCTTTTCAGACCAAAGCAACCCTGAATGAGTGTTTAGATCTCAGCCCCTGAATTAGACAGAAATTCTGAAAAGTTGATGGACCGCCCCTTTAACGGAAAGACGGCGGTTCAGCGTTTAAAAACATCGGTAGCTGCCGTTCTTGCTTTCTTCTGCTAATTAAACAGAGTAATGAATCGTAAACAACAGTGTCGTACTATGGTAAAGGGGTTTACTGCACTCCTGTAAACACTGTAAACACTGTAAACACTGTAAAGTCAGTGGCGGTGGTGGTGGCAGCGGCAGCAGCGGTGGCAGCGGTGGCGGCGACTCACTGAAAGCATAAACAGTGATGAGCAGAACAGATGCGTATTGTGGTCTCCTGCACTGTGCTCGAACCAGATGTGGTTAACCTTAACCACCTCCCCCCACCCTAACCCCCCCCGGCGGCTCCAGGCGCGAGGCACATCAAGCAGGCCTCAGTCTGATCTTCTGAAGGTGCATCTGCAGCTGCAGCGGGAAGCGTCCCACACCCAGCGCCCCTAAAAACACCCAGAGCAAGAAAACAATGCAAACGTGCAGCATGACATCATCCTCTGCAGAGGCCAGACATAAGCAAAAACAAGAGGCCTGAGGAACAAAGGAGGGCTGGGTGAGGGGGTGTTGGGGGGGGGGGGGATGTTGAGGCGAGGGGGCTTAGAGAGAAAGGATGGAGGAGAGAAGCATGACGAAGAAAAACACGTGACAGAAAGAAGGAAAATAAGCGAGAGAGAGAGAGAGAGAGAGAGCGAGGGATGAGAAACAGGGGTGAAGGTACGAGTGCAGGTCTCTAGGCTGTGTCACAAATCAACCCCTAGCTCCCTACACTGTCATTGAGCACCTAGGCTGCCTAAAGGGAAAGACCTGAGCAGGTTTTGAAGGAGACACTGGGAGACTAAGCATGTCTGCAAAACTCGGACTCAACTCTGATAGCGTAGCGGCATGCTAACTGCTAAGTTAGCAGATGGGCTCACGGCTAATAGAAAGCTAGCGACATATTCTTCTATAAGAGTGTACAAAGTTTACTTAATTATTTAATATTTAATTACAACTACTTAGTAATTACTTTTTTACTTTAATACTTGCTTACATTTACTTAGTATTGACCTAATTTACTACTGTAATTACATATTTGTACTCGCATACTTTTAATTACATATAATAATTTGACTCAGTTACTTTTTTTTACTTAAGTATGTACTTACATTTACAGTTACTTAACTAATTTCTTAATAATTAATGCATCTACTTATATTAATTGCATACATTACTCTTACTTAAATAATTACTTGATTTTACTTAAGTAATTACCTACATAAATGTACATTTACTTAATTATTAATGTACCTACTACCATTGATTAATTTCACAGTAAAAATTAAATTAATAGTAAAGTAAAAATTTATTTGTAATTAGTTACAATTGTTTTTACATATATACTTTAATTCCAAATTAATTTTACTTATGTACTTAAGCAATTCCCTACATTTACTCATTACTTAATGATTAATGTACCTACTTACATTAATTACATACATTCATTTTACCTAAGTAATTACTTGATTGTACTTAAGTAATTACCTACTTACATTTACATTTACTTAATTATTAATGTACCTATTTCTATTATTGATATATATTATTTTAACCTACATACTTGAACTGCAGATTAATTTAACTTACAGAATTATTTTCCTAAAATTTCATTAACATATACTTAATTATTACTTAGAAAATGAATGCACCTACTTCCATTAATTACATACATTAATTTTACTTAAATAAATACCTACTTACATTTACATAATAATTACTTAATTTTACTTAACTACTAATTTACTTACCTTTACTTAGTAATTACTTTATTTTACCTAAGGTATTACTTACTTAGACTTAATAATTACTTATTTGTTATTTAACTACTTATTTACTTACCTTTACTTAGTAATTACTTTATTTTACCTAAGGTATTACTTACTTAGACTTACTTATAATTACTTAATTTTACTTAACTACGTATTTACTTACCTTTACTTAGTAATTACTTTATTTTACCTTTAAGGTATTACTTACTTAACTAAACTAATTAATAAAAACTAAAGTAATTATTAAGTAATTATTAAATGCACTTAATAATTACTTTGTAAGCTTGTATACAAATGCTAGTGAGTACAAAAAAGTATTAAAAGTATTAATTAAGTACCTCTCCTAACCAGACTTTCGGGATATCTGGCAAACGCTGCGGGAGTGCAGGAAGGTGGGATTGCCCACCTGAAAAGTTCTGAAAGGTGCACCTGCCACGATTGGAGAGTTAGTGTTTAGGGGCGGGGTTTATTAAAAGGAGCACTATGATTGGTTTGCTTCAGTTTGAAAGTGCTTTGTATTCTTTCTGATGATAGAAGTTACTTTACAGAAGTACTTAATTACAGTAATTAAATACATGTACTTTCTGACCGTCCACCACAGCCTGACCTGCGGTTCGAGCTCCACACACAGCACCGGACACACCACCTGCCACACTCCGTCCCCTTTTGAGCAATACTAGGGCGTGTAGGAGACTGTGTGTGTGTGTGTGTGTGTGTGTGTGTGTGTGAGAGAGAGAGAGAGAGAGAGAGAGAGAGAGAGAGAGAGATAGAGAGAGAGAGAGGTTTGACATAATATAACACAGTATTAAGCTGTATATCTGCCACTGTCTCAGTCATCAACCACCGATGGAGTGGAAGTACATCATGTAGTGTGTGTGTGTGTGTGTGTGTGTGTGTGTGTGTGTGTGAGATTAAGTGGTGTGTCAATGAGATAGCGTAGCCTGAGAGGAAGGAAGTATGAAGAAAGCTGGGTCACCACCTTAACCACTATTCCCCGGTTAGGCCCTTAAGATCCTCTCTCTCTCTCTCTCTCTCTCTCTCGCTCTCTCTCTCTCTCTCTCTCTCTCTCTCTCTCTCTCGCTCTCAGGTCAGTTAACCCAGGCTTCACTCACACCTGCTCACTTCATGTGTCATGTGACGAGCATCTGTGATCAGACTGAAATCCGACCGCTGTGTTCGCTCTCCTCAGCGGCTCTGCTCACACCTGGCTTTAGCATTGGCATGCGTCCTGGGCGATGGCCGATCACCGGTGCCACTGGATGTAAACGACAGCTCGAACCCGCAAGCCTTCGAGGATCGGGGCCTCTGTAATTAAAGCTAGCTAGCATAAATGAAGCCTATGCTAACGTAACGGAGGCCTTTGCTAGTCTGGGAGGTTACACGGTCATGGCTACTACTGCTGTCCTAAAATAATTTCACTAATTAATTCATTAATTCATTCATTAATTAATATATCTTATGTAAACAAGGTCACAGATATAGCCCTCCAGACAGTGATGGATAAAATAAATAAATAAGTAAATAATATTTGATGATAAACTTTTAAAAAAACACTGCTTTTTCTCTTACACTCAATGGACAAAAGTATTGGGACGCCTGCTTTCTCATTCACGGTTTCTTCTGAAATCAAGCCTATTCAACAAAAAAAGTTTTTCCTGCTTCTGCTGGAGTAACCGTCTCTACTGGCCAGGGCCTTGATTTTGGAGTGAGCATTGCTGTGAGGATTTGATTGATTGCAATCAGCGACAAGAGCTGAAGAGAGCTGAAGAGAGCTGAATGAGGCCCGGATGTCGGATGACGATCATCAGCACCACCTCACCTCATCAACCCGGAATCTCTCAGACTCATCCCAAAAGTATTGGGTGGAGCACCATTATCCATCATTCCAGAGAACACAGTCAGTTCCACTGCTCCACAGCTCAGTGCTGGGGTGGGGTGGGGGGGCTTTATAGACCCCTCTGTAGCCAACACTTTTGACCAGTGTAAAGCCTCACTGAAAAATCCTGTAAAAAACTCTAGCTGCTTTCAGACGGTCTGAGCTCGACGTCAGCGCCAACGCCAGCGCCAACGTACCCTATGCCAGTGAGCAAGCTGGCACGCTTCTTTGTGTGCTTCTTTAGAAGGTGTGTCCACAAACATTTGGCCACGTGGTTTCAACAGGAACGATCCAGGTATTCTCGTTTAAGGAATGCCACTGCTTGTCAGCAGCCGGTGGGACGCTAAAGAGGGCAGAGGGCACGTCTCAGACACCGAACACTGTCTCGGTTGATGGATTGCGGGCGCGTTCAGCAAACTCGGCACATTTGACTGTTTGCGCTGTCGCTTTTAAGCCATGACGAAACGGGCAGCTCTCCCTCTAATCATCCCTCTTCCTCCTCTTTAATTGTCTTCAAGGGCCTCATGCCAGCAGCCCTCGGGCTAGGATGGCGTCCCGCCCCATCAAAAAGCCGACAGCGGCCACTTAACTCGGACGGCACTCTCTGTGTGTGTGTGTGTTTGTGTGTGTGTGTGTGTGTAGGCCGCAAGTAATCACAGGTTAGCCCTTCACCGCAGCTAACAATCCTGGACCGAGGGCCGTCCTTGGATCCTGACAAAAAGGAGGTGACAGACTGTCTGCAGCAGCCTCTCCCCACCCCCTCTATCTCTCACACACACACTCACACACACACTCACACACACGCCAGATGTCCATCCCTGGGAACATCGGACAACAATAGCTTGTCGAACCAAAGGTCAGCCCCTGGGAGGAGAACGTCTCGCACACGTCCAACAGGTTCCCCGGTTCTCTACGCTGGAGTGTGTGAGCATGTATTAGGTAATGCTTTATACAATCAATGGACAAAAGTATTGGGACACCTGCTTTCACATTCACGGTTTCTTCTGAAATCAAGGGGATTAAATAGAGCTGATCCTGCTTCTGTTGGAGGAACTGTCTCTACTGTCCAGGGCTCCATGAGCTAACTCCATGAGCTGGAGTTACAAAGGTCAGGGTGTTCAGCATGATGATCAGCACCACCCCACCTCATCATCCCCAACTCATCCCAAAAGTATTGAATGGAGCATCGTCCATCACTCCAGAGAACACAGCTAGTTCCACTGCTCCACAGCTCTATGCTGGAGGGCTCTATACCCCCTCTAGCCCACGCTCTTGACCAGTGTGAAGACCTGCTTCTGCTGGTAGCTGGTTTCAGATGGTCTGAGCTGGTCTCTGAGGTGGTTAAACAGCTGTCAACGTTTCCCTATGGTAGCAAGCAAGCTGGTCAAGCTGGCTGACCAGTTTAGCACTTGACCAGTGTAGTGCATAGTTCTTGGACTAGCTGGTCTGCCAACATGACCAGCTTGACCAAGATGGACATGAAGCGTGGTCATACTGGTTAACTAGTTTGGTCCAGTTGGTCATAATAGCAGACCAGAGTGGATATGCCGATAATGCTAGTTGACTAGAGTGGGCCTACTGGTCATGCCGGTCAACCAGCATACTGGTCATATTGGTCATGTTAGTTGACTAGCATGGCCATACTGGCCATGGTGGTCATTCTAACTGACTAGCATGGTCAGGTTGGTCAACAAGCTTGGTCATCTTAGTCATGCTAGTTGACTAGTGTGGTCATGCTGGTCGTAGTGATCACCCAGCTTGGTCATACTGGTCATGGCGGTCAACCAGCTTGTTCATGCTGCTCATGCTAGTTGACTGTTGGACATGTTGGACACCCAGCTTGGTCTTAATGTTACACCAAGACATGCTTAGTGCCTATAGGTTTCCTTTAGGCTAGTTCTGTACTGCAGCTACAAGGCTAATGTAGCCCACCAATGTCGAACGAAAGCAAATGTTGGGACAGTTAGCATGATGCTAACTGCATGCCCACATCCTCACACTTTTACCTCAGACCATGTGGATTTGTCAGGTATTTAGACTACTGTATGAAACAGTGTTGTCTAGTGTAGCTAGCGCTATCAGTGTAGCTAGAGCTAAAACAGCAGCTAGAGCTATCCTGAAGGCTAACGTTTATCAGTTGGTCTCTTTTAATAGATACAGTGAAACGCACTCCGAGTGACTCATGACTATTTCATCAACACAGCCAACGTCATGGACGTCCATTTCTTAGAAATAAAGGTAGCTAACAGAGAAGGATGGAAACGAATCATCCTGAGGTAAACTGTTAGCGCCAAAGTTAGCGCAACAGCACAGACTCACAGTACACTTACATCTCTACTATTCAATCATTTATGGTCATTTATATATTTATATATTTATAGATTTATAGATTCGCTGGTGTATGTTTTTTCAGATAGTGGATGGAGCAGGGCTGCTTTGTGGAGGCCCGGTATGGCTCCATCGGTGTTGGGGTTGGGGGGAGGAGTGTGGAGCTGTGCTGTTGATACTGTATCTTCAGGAAAGGGTGAGAATAACACGACTCAGATAACGTCCAGGAAGTCCTTCCCCGAGACCTACAGGCAAACAAAAGACACCACGAGCCATCAGATAACGCCGAGAGACGACCTAAAGGATCCAGAGCCTTTAGGGTAAACTACTGGTCGAGCCTCAGAAAAGCAATCTCTGCCTTGTCCACTTGCTGGTCACTGGGGTCGTCCACTTTAAAATCAATGGAACAACAAAAATAAATAAATAAATCAAATAAATAAAAATCATCTAGAGCAAACTCATGAAAAAATACAACATGACAAATATGGTTGTCATTAAAAATGAATAAACACAATAATAATAAAAAAAATCTCAACCTCTAAAATCCTAATCTTCACAACAAAAAAAAACGTGACGGGGTGGTAAATTTGATCCTAAAATGGCAGCAGTTCCTAGTACGCATGTCAATTATGTTAAAATATATATATATTTTTTGTATTAATAGTGTCAAAATAAATAATTATAGGTTAAAAAGATCAGTTTTCCCTGTGTATTTTTTTGTGACGGGGTGGTAAGGAGGTGGCATTGGACTATATTATATCAGATGTTAGTCATTTTGTCAGTGGTGTTACAGGCAGTGCTGCTACACTTAATTAAAGTCATTTTGCCGATGCTGATCAATATGCAGATCAATCAATGCGGCTTAGTTAGCCATGTTAACGCTGCCAAAGCTAACTTACTTCCTGCTTAGCTTACTGTTTATGTTACTGATGTTAGTAGAGATACGTTTACTCAAACTTCAAATGAATAAAACACTCTTACCTGAGGTATTTTAATGAAAAGCTACAGCTGTTAGCCACAGTTTCCCCATTGGTGTCAATGGGATTCCCATTAGCGCTACCTATAAAGCTTAATTTAGCGTATTCTTTTTGTTTATTCTGGAAATTTTGACTATAATACGAAAACCACGCACAGGCTATGCTAGCGGATATGCTAAAATTACTTCAAATGAATAAAACACTCTTAACTGAGGTGTTTTAATGAAAAGCTACAGCTGTTAGCCACAGTTTCCCCATTGGTGTCAATGGGATTACTGCTAGCGCTACCTATAAAGCTTAATTTAGCGTATTCTTTTTGTTTATTCTGGAAATTTTGACTATAACACGAAAACCACACACAGGCTAACACATGTTAGCATAATTACACTGATTTGAACTGACTAAAACACTTATTTTAATTATCTGCTGTTTTTTAAATGAAAAGCTACAGCTGTTAGCCACAGTTTCCCCATTGGCGTCAATGGGATTACTGCTAGCGCTACCTATAAAGTTTCATTTAGCTTATTATTGTTTTTGTTTCTACCTAAGATTTTGATGTTACAACATAGAAACGATTCGTATACTATGCTAACAGATATGCTATAATGACAAAATGAATAAAACACTCTTAACTGAGGTATTTTAATGAAAAGCTACAGCTGTTAGCCACAGTTTTCCCATTGGCATCAATGGGATTACTGCTAGCGCTACCTATAAAGCTTAATTTAGCGTATTATTTTTGTTTATCCATGAAATTTTGACTGTAACACGAAAACCACGCACAGGCTATGCTAGCGGATATGCTAAAATTACTTCAAATGAAAAAAACACTCTTAACTGAGGTGTTTTAATGAAAAGCTACAGCTGTTAGCCACAGTTTCCCCATTGGTGTCAATGGGATTACCGCTAGCGCTACCTAAAGCTTGCTCAGCTGTGTAACAGTAGCCACAAAAGAGCACATCTGCGGCCTTTATCCCGGCCCAGAAACGACCCTCCACACGCCGGCCATACGCTCGGCAGCTGCGCCGGCCACCGCCAGCCCAGAGCACACACGGAGAGCAGGTTAGCCAAACAAAGCCTAGGCCAACAGCGGCCGGCTCAGCCGCTCTGAGGGGGGATAGTGCGAGCAGGGGTCACACAGGGTGCGAATTTACAGTCCTGTTACAATGAGGGCAACAGGAAGTGCTCACACAGGGTGGGACACTCGGGGGCTAACCGAGACCATGCTACTTCCACGCCTGGCTCACAGACACTGCAAACATAAACACAGTCAGAGAAGAACAAACAGGGCTGAACAAAGCCGGTGCTATTTGCACTCACACACACACTCTCTCACACACACACACACACACACAAACACACACACACACACTCACAGCCCTCAAGCTGGGAGGTCTATGGTTTACGATTCACATTACTAAGGAGTCTTCTGAGGCGTAAACAATTGAGCACGGAGGCTGTTTGTGACACACACACACACACACACACACACACACACACACACACACACTGCAGTGTATGATGTCAGAGGGTGTGTAAGTGAAAATGCAATATCCTGCGCCCCAGTCATCTCAATATACCTCCAACCGCAGCCTGCACTACTTCTACTACTTCCCCATAGCCCACACTCAGCAAGTCCATACTCCATACGGACAAAAGTATTGGGACACCTGCAAATGTATTGTTAGTTTATTTATCTTTCGAACTCAGGGGTATTAAAAAGAAACTGTTTCTGCTGCTGCTGCTGCTGCTTCGGGGAGGAAGACTTTCTACTAGATTTTAGAGGAGGAGCATTGCTGTGAGGATTTGATTGCATTCAGTGGATGTTGGATGATGAACACCACCCCAGCCCATCATCACCTCATTCCAAAAGTATCAAAAGTATCCGTCCCATTGCTCCACAGCTTAAAGCTTAATGGGGGGTTCATCGGTTTATGGGCCCTTTTCTGTTGGACGTGCTTCTCTAGAGAGGTTAGATAAGCTGGGTAAGCAATGCATTCATTAAAAGGGGTGTCCACAAACATTTGGACACATCGTGAATATGACGAAAACACCTCTCTCTCTCTTTCTCCATCAAAGCTTCCGGCGAATTACGCAGCACTTCAAAAGTGGGGGGCTCTGCAGACTTGCTGAGTGAGTGTGTGTGTGTGTGTGTGTGTGTGTTGGGAGTTGACAGGGATGGCTAGCAATCACGGCTACGATTTTTTTAATAATATGACTTCCTCTCATCCCCTCCGGCCTACTCGTCTTCCCTGTTCGGAAGCTGAAACCTTCCTGCATTTGATTTCCTTCAGGACCTCGCCGCGCCTCGGTGACGCTCATTAGACAGGCGTAGATCACAGGGCAGGCGTCTAGTTTCCACAGCCGAGCCACGGCTGGTGCCTGACGTAGCTAGTAGTCCATCCATCTGTTAGCCGTCACAGTAACACGAAGTAGCACGAAGAGCCAGACGAGTTTCTGAGCGCAGTTAGGACGGACGCTAATATCCCACAATGCAATGCGGGACCATTTAGGACCAATCCGTTAGCCGGTCAGTTTAGCTAGCATGCTGCTTCTTAGTCAGCCGATTTAGCTAGCATGCTACTATTTAGCTAGCATGCTACTCCCTCGGCTGTATTAGCTAGCATGCTATCTAGTGGTTGCGGTTTTAGTTTTTTTAGCGCTTTATTATTTTATTTGAATCCCAATTATCTACATGCTCCCAATCTAACCAACACTTCTGCTATGTGGCTAATTTAGCTAGCCTATTAGCCAGCTAGGTAACATGCACCCAAGTTAACCAACACTTCTGCTATGTGGCTAATTTAGCTAGCCCATTAGCCAGCTAGGTAACATGCACCCAAGTTAACCAACACTTCTGCTATGTGGCTAATTTAGCTAGCTCATTAGCTAGCATGCTACTCTTTAGCTAGCATGCTACCCCCTCGGCTGTATTAGCTAGCATGCTAATTATTTGCTAATTATTTGAATCCCAATTATCTACATGCTCCCAATCTAACCAACACTTCCGCTATGTGGCTAATTTAGCTAGCTCATTAGGTAACATGTTCCCAAGCTAACCAACACTTCCACTGTATAGCTTATTTAGGTAGCTCATTAGCCATCTAGGTAACATGCGCCCAAGCTAACCAACACGTCCACTATGTGTTCCGCTACATTAGGTAGCTCGCTAGTCAGCTGGGTTTCAATATGAAGCTAATTCAGGTAGCTGGGTTACATGCACTCAAGCTAACCAACCATTTCCGCTTTGAAGCTAATTTAGATAGCTTATTAGCCAGCTAGGTAACGTGCACCCAAGTTAGCTCGCTAAACAGCTGGCTAACTTGCATTTGGAACATTGTAACAGTATGGTGACGTGAGCTACCTCACCAAAACTTTAGCTAATCTACTTGTATCTAAATGTAGCTAATTTAGGCTAACACTCGTTAGTCAGCTGGCTAACTTGCAGTAAGTGTTAGCGTGAGCTACCTAGAACCGAAAAAAATAGTCGCCATGTAGCTAGGGCTTGGTTGCAGCAGGGCTATTTTCTTGTGTTGACAGTTTTGAGGCAAGTGTCTGATTAGCGCAATGCTAATTAGCGACCCTGGTCTTCCATTAGCCTCGTAGCTCGAGCGCCAACTCGAGCGCACTCGGTTAAACTCCACGGTATCCGAGGCTCTGTGTGGAGGTCCGGCGGGGGTTCGTACTCCGAGTGAAACACCGTGTTAAATATTTGAGCAGGCCCGGCAGGTCAGGAGGCGTCGCCATGGCGAAGCCGGAGGAATGAGTCCTCCCTAGTCAGGCAGCAGGACTCGGCGGGGCCGGGCAGTCGCCTAGCCTTTAGTGTGACGCCGGACGCTCGCGGACATGAGGACTGCTCCTTTAATTAAAGGCCTGAAGTGGAGTTTAACGAGGAGATGGCGTGGCGGGAACAGGATGACACGGCTGTAAAGTGTCATTATGGGTGCGACACCTGCGAGAGGATCAATCACACACACACACACACACACACACACACACACACACACACTCACACACACACACACACACACACTCACACACACACACACACACACACACACTCACACTCACTTACTCACCAGGACGTGACCTTTCTGAGGCCTTTCTGTGTCACGCACAGTTTATAGCAGCAGTCAAATGTTTGGATACATCTTTTTTAGGCAATGTAGCTAATTTAGCTAGCTCGCTAGCCAGCTAGCTTCTTGCATTTAGAATATGTAACCATTACGTTAATTTAAACTATCTCACCAAAACATGAGCTACTTAAACGGTAGATATGTAGCTAATTTAGTTAGCTTGCTAGTCAGCTAGCTTCTCGCATTTAGAACATTTTATAATATTAACGAGAGATACCTCACCAAAACGTTTGGCTAATCTACTTCGCTATGTAGCTAATTTAGGAGGCTAATTGAACTTGCATCTACTTATATGTAGCTAATTTAATTAGCTTGCTAGTCAGCTAGCTTCTTGCATTTAGAACATTTAACCATTACGTTAATTTAAACTATCTCACCAAAACATGAGTTAATTAAACTGTAGCTACGTAGCTAATTTAGTTAGCAAGCTAATTTAGTCAGTTGCTTTCTTACATTTAGAACATTTCACCATAATGTTAACAAGAGTTACCTCACCAAAACGTTTGGCTAATCTACTTCGCTATGTAGCTAATTTAGGTGGCTCTCAAGCAACCTAGCTAGTTTGTATTAGGAACATTTTACCATAACGTTAATGTGAGCCAAAACTTAAGCTAAATGTAATGTAGCTATGTAGCTAAATTTAGTTAGCTCGCTAGTCAGTTGCTTTCTTACATTTAGAACATTTTACCATAACGTTAATGTGAGCTACCTCACTAAAACTTGAGCAAAATGTAATGTAGCTATGTAGCTAATTTAGTTAGCTTGCTAGTCAGCTAGCTTCTTGCATTTAGAATATTTAACCATAACGTTAATGTGAGCTACCTCACCAAACCTTACGCTAAATGTAATGTAGCTATGTAGCTAATTTAGTTAGCTTGCTAGTCAGCTAGCTTCTTGCATTTAGAACATTTTACCATAACGTTAATGTGAGCTACCTCATCTACTTCGCTATGTAGCTAATTTAGTTAGCTTGCTAGTCAGCTAGCTTCTTGCATTTAGAACATTTTACCATAACGTTAATGTGAGCTACCTCATCTACTTCGCTACATAGCTAATTTAGTTAGCTTGCTAGTCAGCTAGCTTCTTGCATTTAGAACATTTTACCATAACGTTAATGTGAGCTACCTCATCTACTTCGCTATGTAGCTAATTTAGTTAGCTTGCTAGTCAGCTAGCTTCTTGCATTTAGAACATTTTACCATAACGTTAATGTGAGCTACCTCATCTACTTAGCTATGTAGCTAATTTAGTTAGCTTGCTAGTCAGCTAGCTTCTTGCATTTAGAACATTTTACCATAACGTTAATGTAAGCTACCTCATCTACTTCGCTATGTAGCTAATTTAGTTAGCTTGCTAGTCAGCTGGCTTCTTGCATTTAGAACATTTTACCATAACGTTAATGTGAGCTACCTCATCTACTTCGCTATGTAGCTAATTTAGTTAGCTTGCTAGTCAGCTGGCTTCTTGCATTTAGAACATTCTACCATAATGTTAATGTGAGCTACCTCATCTACTTCGCTATGTAGCTAATTTAGTTAGCTTGCTAGTCAGTTGCTTTCTTACATTTAGAACATTTTACCATAATGTTAATGTGAGCTACCTCATCTACTTCGCTATGTAGCTAATTTAGTTAGCTTGCTAGTCAGCTAGCTTGTTGCATTTAGAACATTTTACCATAACGTTAATGTGAGCTACCTCATCTACTTCGCTATGTAGCTAATTTAGTTAGCTTGCTAGTCAGCTAGCTTCTTGTATTTAGAACATTTTACCATAACGTTACCATAATGTGAATTTCCTCACCAAAACGTGAGCTAAATGTAATGTAGCTATGTAGCTAATTTAGGTGGTTATATTTGATATTTTACAGCTCAGACGTTCCCCTGCTAGCTACACCCTCAATCACGACTCGACACAACTAGCTCAGAAGCAGAACTACTACTAACTAGCCATAAAGGTTGCCATTTAAAACACAGAAATACCCACTAACATCTTTTATTAAATATTAAGAAATATAATAACGCAGCCACCTAATTCATTTTCAATTTGTTTGGCAGGAAAATGGCTAATCTGGCAACCCCATATCCTGCAGTTAATACAGTTACACTACTGCACAGTCTTCAGACTGTTCTAGCAGTTTCGCTACCATGGCTTTTTCTCGCTGTGTGCTGAAGCGCCGCCCCCCCAACCCTTTTTTTGGGGGAGGGGGGTAACAACCTAATGCCCCCCTGTTGTCAGGGGCGCTGCCTGGGATTTTGGGCCCCTTTGAAAAGATATTACACTGGGGGCCCCACAACTCCAACTCTAACAGTTCTCCCTAAATACTCGATTAATACATTTTTTTCAGGGCCCCTGTCAATCACAGGCCTTTCACCGAACCTTCCCAAACCCCACCACCCACCACCCCTTTTCATACGGCGGCCCTGCCTGTAGTTATGGCCGCAGCGATGCAGCGGTGAATTCCATGGTAACCATCAGTGAAATGTGATTAGGCGTATCTACAGCATTCAAGGAACATGGTACAGCCTCGGATTGCACATTTGATAGCAGCCGTGCTTCGCTTAAGGACACACAATAACTCCCTTGATCCTCAGATGCGAAAGAGTGAGCCACTTTGTAGTCCGGTCCACCAAATGGACGCTCAGTACACTCGCTCACACACACACACACACACACACACACATCTCGACTCGCGGCTGAAGGCCACGGAGTTGATTTCCTCATCTCTTTGCGCTGCTTTAACTCGGCGTCGCTCTTTCATGCTCTCTGTGAACTGCACTTCAAACGGCCGAGGGCCCGCCTGGACACTTTGAAGTGCCGAAGAAGGGCACTCCACTGCCCAGCCCACACGATGCTAAC
This sequence comes from Salminus brasiliensis, assembly GCF_030463535.1. NCBI lineage: Eukaryota > Metazoa > Chordata > Actinopteri > Characiformes > Bryconidae > Salminus > Salminus brasiliensis. The sequence continues at coordinate 2,609,673 of NC_132902.1, read as the reverse complement.
GAAGCTAACATGCTAAGGCAAGCGTTAGAGCTTGAGCTCAACCCGGTCTGCTTTGGCTGGTAGTGAAGCTTCAGTGATGCTCATATTTAAAAAAAAAATCACGCTAAATTTTACGTTAAATATAACCAATCAGCTAACACGCATTTTGCGGCCCGAAGTTTGCTTCTGGCCTACTCGTCTACCCCCAATTTTCTATAAATGTCTGAAAAAGGCCCTAAAGGAACGTCAGATTAGCTAGCATCTTCGCTTTTGAGCTGGAGCTACGAGGCTCCAAGGGAAGCTAACACTCCAGCAATTAGCACAGTGCTAACTGCATGCCGAAATCATCGCCCACTCGCCCCAAACCTCGTGGAGGTCTTTAGTGATCTCTAATAGACTTGCTTATGTGGTTTCGGACACTGTGGGAATCGCTGTTAGCCACAACTATGGACTGAAGTATGTTAGCATAGCTAAAGAAACATCACCTCAGAATCTTGTAGGCCAAAGGATCGCTACTGTCACTGCTACCAAATCAGACCTGTATTGGAATCTGAATTCGGGGCCTAAAGCTAAGCGAGAGTGGCGTAACCATACATAACCGTTCTATGGATGCAATAGTGGGCATTACGAAACTTTCGGAGGGGTGTAGCAATCGCTTATACGCTATGGGTGGATACCATAGCTACTACAGCTTGGGAAAGCATAGATGCTATGATCAGTAAAGAAATGTGGGGAAATGATTCAGTAAAATGCTAACTTCGCTAATATCAAATGGGATATAATATCTTATATGAAGTGCCGCTCTTTTGAAGCTCTAACTTTGGCAGGTATGGCGCAGGTGGAAGCACTGGTACTGCACTAATCCTGAGAACACGGTCAGAACTTGTTATGGAACGTTTGATTCAGTTGACTGAATCGATTCTTTTGAACAGGCAGGATTAAAGAATCAAATGTCTGAATCATCTGACATGAGACACTTAAAATTTCAGTAATTTCAGACTATTTTAATGTTTTCCAATATTCAAATTAATATTAATAAACATTAGCATGAATGCTAATCTAACATAGCCCAAACCAAAGTTTTCTAATCCAAATAGTCTGATTCAGCTTAAACTGTGAAAAGGGTATATGCTAATATTCTAATAAAAATATATAACATTCATTTTATTAAGTTGTTTTATTATTAAGTATGGACATAAACATTGGAATATTTGCTACAAAAAAAACGTTTTGTTCTTGTCTCCAGCTTAAACTGTAAAAAAATGTCTAATATGTGCTAATAAATAATCTTTTTTTTTTTTTTATAAAGTTTTAGCTTAAACAGGGCTTTAAACATTAGCATACATGTTTTTAGCATGGACCTAGCATATGGATTAACATATAAGTCATCCTATATAACATTTCAGTGAGCTTAAACTATGACAACTACAATGCCAACAAATATTTCATAGTAAAATTACATTTTATTGGCATTGGTATTAGCATGTTGCTAATGGTTTTGTGTAAAAGTGGACAAAAACAATAGAATACAAGCTACAAACAGTCAGTTTTATTCTCCATATCTGATGTTGGAATCTGCAGAAGTTAAGAATAATTTCTAACGACAAATGCTACCTTTTATTAGCATTTTTAGACGAACATGGACATAAACATTAGCACATATAATACAAAATTACCTCCATATGTGATGTTTTACTTGGTGTACACTACGTTTCTTATGCTAATAAATATTCTAATGACAAATATTACATGATATTAATTTTTATTAGTTAAACATGGACATAAATGTTAGCAAACATCACCATACATGATGTTAAAATGTTGAAAAGTTACGCTAACAGATATTTTACAGCAAAGTTAATTTAATAGTTGTTTTTAGCCTAAATTGGGTCTTAAACTAGCATACATGAATCAAACAATTTTTGATATTTGAATAAATGATATAAAATTAAATGAATATATGATAATAAATTAAATGATAATAAATATTATTAAAACAAATATATATGTTTTGGTTTTTAGCTAAACATAGACATAAAAGTTATTTCATTCTCATCTCCATATATGATGTTAAAAAAATGCTAAAAAAAAACTATGCTAACATATTTAATAGCACAGTTCATTAACATATATATAATATAATATCTGCTACCGAACGTTTATTAATCTTATTTCCAAGCTAAACTGTGAACCTGCGCTATTTAATGATTCAATAACAAATATTATATTTTGTAAACAGTTTTAGCCTAAACTGGATCATACACTAGCATACATGCTCCAAAAACATTTGCTATTTGAATATTATTAATATATAGTATTATATATTATATATAATATTATATGTACAATCACTGTAAAAAATAAAATGCTAATAAATATTCTAATCACAAATATTATATTGTCATAGCAGTTCTAAGCCAAACATGGACATAAATATGAAATATTAAATTCTAGGCTAATAACAAATATTATTTTTTATACAATTGTTTTTGCCAGACAATTGACACAAGTATAAGCATATCTGTTACAAAACATTAATTATATTTAATCTGTGAAATTGTCTATGCTAATAAATATTCTAAATTAATTTATGTATATGCATTATTATCAATAATAATATTATTAATAATAACAATTATAATTAATTGTGTAAATACTACTAATATTATAATATACTAATTAATATTTAAACATTCTAATATAATTTATTATAATTTATTTGTCTGCTTTAAACACATGATTCACTTAGAAGAACCGATTCGTTCACTGCTTTGAAAGGACAGAGGGAGGGTGAACGGGGCGGGCACTAGGACCCTGCGGAGCTCCTGGCTCCTGCCCCCCCCCTTCTCTTCCATAGGCGCTGATTCCTCACTGAGTGAACAGAGAGCAGCCCAGACCCTCCAGGCTCCCTCACATCCCCCCAGTCCTCCGAACCAGCACCGAACACGACCAGAACTCCCGCAGACATGGTGAGAAGTGAGAGGCAGCGGCGGGAGCTGAAGGCTGACGACGTGTTCCTGGACTCGGAGCCGTCAGAGGAGCACCGGCGGGATCTGGCCGTGTCTGGCTGCCCTTTCGATGACGTCTTCGGCTCCGGGGACTCTCCGATGGAGCAGATAGGCACCTTCCTCCAAAACGTCCAGGTCCTGCTGGAGGCGGCCAGCTACATCGAGAGCGCGGAGAGGAAGGATGGAAGTAAGTGAGCTGCGCTGGAGAGGGGCTGCTGCTGCTGCTGCTGGGGGGCTGCTGCTGCTCGGGGGGCACCGGGGCAGCCTCAGACAACAAAGGAGCCCGGAGTTCACCCAGTGATCAGGCACCCAGGCTCGAGCTTCCCAGTTGGACTCTTTGTATCTGTATTAATATTCTGCTTCTGGTTGATGAGGTGTTCTCTGAAAGAGTGCACCACCAGCATGGTCATGATGATGATGATGATGATGATGATGATGGTGGTGGTGGTGGTGGTGGTGCAGCTCCAGTGCTCTCTCCCCCCCTCCTCCTCCTCACTGCCCTGCTCTGCTCTGCTCCTTCAGGCCGCCCTCCTCCCTCGCTGGTGCCCCAGTTTGTAAATCTGCCCCGCCGTGCTGGCAGAGGAAAGCTCCTTTCCAAGTCTGGCCCCTTTTGTGTGCTCATTTCTCCACTTCACCCCCCCACCCCTCTCTCTCTCTCCCCCCCCCACCCCTCTGGATGAGCACCACTGGGAGGGAGGCAGGTGTTCACTGGGAGTTAACTGGGAAGTCTGCATAGGTGCAGTATTGCATAATCACAGTGCAGGACCAGGGGGGGGGGGGGGGGGGGTAGCTGGTCATAAACAGTGCAGAACTTTGCTGGAACTCCTTATAGCTTTGATCCCAGGCTCGTGCTGCTGAGCGCTAGCTCTGGGATGCTAGCTGGATTTAGCTAGCTAACGCACTTCGACCAAACAGCAGCTAAATAACATCAGATTTCCGTGGTTTTGTTCGAACACCAGGCCAAACAAACGCAGCTGCTTTTAAAAGACTGCGTTTAATCCACTGATCTGAGGTCGGAAAAGCGCAAATCGCAGAAGCTACAACTTCGCCCCGCCGCTGGATCCAGGTTTTCTAACTTTCCGTGTTTGTTTCCTGGTGGCGGGGCGGGGCGGGAGGGGAGGGGCGGGGCGAGCGCGCTCACATGCTTTCCACATGGACACCGTCCGCGCTCCTGATTGGCCCGCCACGTCGGTGTTGGCACCGCTCGCCGGCCTCTCCTCCAATCGCACGCCAGGCCTGCCCTGACGTCACGTGTTGCTGGGCCTGGCTTGAGGAGGGTGGCCGTTAAATCCACCCGCACCCACAACAAACTGACGGAGCTGAGAGAAGCGCTTTTATTAACAGAAATATTATTATTATCATCATTACATCGCTTTTCAACTTATTTTATATCATATCAACTTTACCGTGCTCATTTATCATTTTTAATTTTATTCTAACTTATTCTAACTAATGCTAGCTAGTTTCCGCTCTTTTTTGTTTAAACACACAGTAAATCACTTTAAACTGCACTCATGCAGATAAAAGTGCTCTACAAATGATTACGATTATTATTCTATAATAGCATAGTTATCGTTTTCACATGATGAATTAATCCGCTGTTGTCAATAATATATATATATATAGTAATAATTAGGAAGTTAAATTATATTTAAAACACATTAGCATGAGACCACCATTAGTTTAGCATCTTAAAGGTTAAAAAAAAAAATAAATAAAATAAAATAAACAACAACAAAAAAAAGTGCGCCGTAACGGGGGAGCCGTGTGGAAATACTACACGTCCCACAAGGCGCTGCGACGTTGGCGCTTGCCGCGCCTGCGCACTGCCGCCTCCTCCTCCTCTCAGCTGGGTAAACAAACTGGGGGAGGAGAGACACCAAGCAGCGAGACTTTCCAGGCTGCTGCTGCTGCTGCTGCCGCGGCGCTTTCGGGGGCATTTTTGTACCGTTTCTATTCATTTTATACACTTTTTAAAGCCGCTCGTTTCCTACGTACCTTTTGCTTTTTTACTATTTCGACGCCCAGCGCTGTTTTTAAAGCTGTGTTTTAGCTACAGGGTTCGGGAAACGCTCGCGAAGGAAGGAGGGGGGCAAAAAGCATCGAAAATAAACACCCAGCGGAACCAGCAGACACAGGACTAACGCGATAGTGTGTAAAAGCAATAGCTGTCGTCGTGGTATCACAGACCCTTCTCGGCTCGGAAACCTCAGTATGACCGCGGTGCTGAACATCCAGAGGTTACTGGAGGCTGCGGAGTTTTTAGACAGGAGAGAGAGAGGTAGGCTTCGCTGCTGCTACGCTCGTATTTCAGGGCTTTCCTTTAGTCCTGGAGATACGTGTTTTCTGAAGGTGCTCTGCTCTGTGTTGTTGGTGGTGTTGGTGGTGTTGGTGACTCTCCCATTCTTCTCTGTTTGGTGGCAGAGTGCGAGCACGGATATGCCTCGACGTTTCCGTCTATTCAGAGCTCGACCTACCAGAGACAAAGGAAATTCCGGAATAAAAAGTACAACAGCAGTCACAACAGGTAAGCAAACCCCACAGACAACACCTCAGACTCGGGGAGAGGGGAGAGAGAGAGAGGGGGGGGGTAGGGGGGTAGCTAAGCTAAGCTAAGCTAAGCTAAGCTACGCTACGTGGCTAACCTACGAGCACGGTGTCGCATTACGTTGACCGGCGCTAGCGGGGTATTTGTCACTTTATCGGTGACAAATCTGCATTTTTCGGTGGTTTTTAGGCTTTATTCGACGCTTTGCAGGTGCGAGTGTTGGTCACTTCACTTGAGAGAGAGAGAGAGGAAGAGGAGGAGGAGGAGGAAGAGGAGGAGGAGGGGGGGGGTAGTTTGCACAGCTCTCATCAGCTGATTGTCAAACGGCGCTGCTGCTGCTGCCGCTGCTTCTGCAGCATGGCGCTTTAGGGACCGGGGTGAAAATCCCGACCTTCGCACAAAACGAACACTGTAAATATTGAGGGGACGTGTTGGCTCAATTCGCGCGCAGTCATTTCTAATCGAATTAGTGTCCCGTCCATGTTTTTGCTACGGCTACGAATATCCAATTTTTGCCGTTAAGTAGAAACGTTCGTTTTTGGGAAGCAGGTCGGAGTTTTACCACTGTCCCTAACTGCGTTTTTATTTACAGCGAGCCTTGTTTTCTAGCTGCCAAGGTGAATAGAGCAACGTGGCGTGCTGAATAGCATGGGGGGGGCTTCTGATGCGCCCGTGCCTTTTTTTACCAGGTGCAGCTTTACCCCGGGAGCGTGCATTTTGCGCTCTGTAAATGCGAAAGGACAGAGAGGCAGTAGTTGTGCATGCATTTGCAGTGTTGGGCTGTATGCATGCATGTGTGTGTGTGCAGGCAGGTGTTCCTGAGTCTTCTTGATGAGTGATTTTTAGGTCTGTGCAAGCCGAGCAGAGGGAGACATCTGCGTAGTCGCCCTCTATGTGTGTGTGAAAGAGCGAAAGAGAAAGAAAGCAGGGCTGCAGTGTGTGTGTGTGTGATATCTGATCTGCTGGCATACCTGTCTGAGTGTGCTGGACGAGCAAGAGCGTCCATTCAGCCCTTCTCAGGCTGCCTGGGTAAACACAGCGATTATGACCGTGATAGCATTTATTGCCATCCCTGTGGAACGCGCAGCCATTTAGGCCTATTATCACTGCCTGCGTGTGGCTTTTGCAGTCGCGCATGCAATCCCGCCTGCTTTGCAGCCTGTCTAGAACCCTGAACACCTTTATGGCCAGTAAAATCCCACTTTTAGAGCCTGTAGACAGGTTATTAGTTATTATACCAAATGGTTCCGAGTACACTCGAATACCAAAAGCTCTGGGCTACGAGTTCATGGTGGAGGGATACGTGCAGGGCACTGCGCCGCAAAATAGTCCCTAGGTTATTCCACTATGTCGGCATCGTCACATATGAACCTCAGAAGACCCGTGCAGGTTCACTGCTGGGTTCAAGACCGTAAATACGAGGGCTGTGTTTATGTTGGAGTCGCTCCGACGCCTGGTTCCATTCACCGCCACTGTAGAGAGATACGAGTTGCCGCGTTTCTCTGCGGCGAAGCATCCCAGCCCGAACCCACTCTGAGCGTGAGCTCACATCCCAACCACTGTGTTGTAAAGAAATTTTAAACATGTGGTGGACTTGCCCTTTAAAGTAGCACGCTGTGCATTTTGTCATATTGCCCACGTTTGAGCAGCGGGGCGCCAGAACACGTGGCATGAGCTGTAAAGCAGAGTGGCCACATGACCTGCGGAGCAAGTGTTCCCCCTCCTGGGCCAGCGCTGGGCCAACTTCGCCCAGAGAGAGAGAGAGCGTGAGCGAGCGAGCCCCTCTTCAGTGTGTTGCCACACAAAGAGGCTGATTCACTTTACATTATTAACAACACACTGGCTCCTGCTCCGAGTGAGAGAGCGGCAGAGCGAGAGCCTATTCTATGGCTCGCGCGTGCACTCGCTCGCCCGATGCCTCACGTGCACTTATATAGGGCCCAGATTCTGTCCTTTGTTTCCAGTATCTGACGCCATCAGATACTGGACCCCGACTGCTCCCCGTCTTTCTCTGCTGGTCAGCCAAAGCGGCCTCGTGGACGAGCCTGTAAGACCGTAAGCCTGCTGATGATGGAACCTCTGCTGGAGATGGAGGTGGGAGTGGAGGTGGAGGTGGGGGTGGGGGTGGGTCGTATAGAGATGAATGAATAAACCCGTGCAATGCTCCAGCCGCTCCACAGGCTCAGAGTGCTCTATCCCTGAGCGTGTGTGAGTGTGTGTGTGTGTGTGTGTGTGTGGTGTTTCCTGAGCCCTGCCTTTCATACACTGGTGTTCTCACCGCTCGGACACACCTGATGGTCCTGAGGTCAGGTGTTGTGCTCAGATCAGGAGGCTGTTGGTGTCAGAAGTGCTGACCACAGCGGTGGACGTCTGAACATGGTTCAGTACGCTGTCTCTTCCAGTCCTAAAATCTGATTGGCTGAGCCGTCTTCGGACTTTACCACGGGTTACCCGGTCAGTCAGGTAAACGGCGGACTGTTGGCCTGCTTAGCTACCGGAGTTTACGCTGGACGCTTTTTCCGTAACCGACGGAAACGGGTAACCTGCTAAATTACACTGTAGAATCATTCTGGATGAATGGACCAATAGAAACGCTCGAAATTGCACTGTGTGAATAATTCTGTTTACATTGACCAATAGAAACGCCCTGAATTAGACTGTGAATAATTCTGGATGGATTGACCAATAGAAATGCTCGAAATTCCTCTTTGTGAATAATTCTGGATGGATGGACCAATACAGTAGTTTTGGAGTGTTTCTATTGGTCAGTTCATCATGAAGTTCTGACACAACGTGAAGAACAACTGCCCGATTCACACGAGGTCAGAAAGTGAATAATGGAGATCTTCTGGGGGGGGAAATGGAGATATGAGCTTATGCTATGTGGGGGCTTTATTGCTTTATTGGCTGTGATCTTAATGCGGGGTCTCCCTCTGTTTCCTGCAGGTCCACACACAACGAGCTGGAGAAGAATCGGTGAGTCCAGACTTCTCTTCACGTTCCTCAAGTGCACTAACACTGAATGGAAGCCAGCTGCCAGCAGCTAGCCTAGCGTTTCTGCCAGAGCCGCTGCTCATGCTCGATGCACATGCAGAGGGTCCAGCCCTTCTTAATCCAGTCGCTCGCTCGAAGCTCGCAGGAACGGGCCCCCCGTTAGAGCCAGCGGGGATTTTCCGTCTGCGGGGGCTCCGGCCTCGGCAACAGGCCGCCAAAAGTGAAACTAAGAGGTGACCCACTTCTGCTAATCTGAGCGGCCTTCTGCCTCCCTCAGCACCTCGAGCTGAGCCCCTTATGTAACGGCGCTACGGTTTCCTATGACAGGCCCGAGAGCACTCGCGCAGGGGCTGAAACCGGACGCTATCGCTCGCCTTACCTTCACGCCGAGCCAGCGGCGCCCAATTTACGCTCCGATTTAGGCGTATTTACAGGACGAAGGGTTCGCATCTCAGGTCATCATCAAATATCATTTTCTGTAGCTATCCGTTAGCATAGTGCTAACTGCGTTACTGTGAATAATTTTCCGGACGGACCAATAGAAATGCTCCTGTGAGGTCATGTGAAGATGTTTCAGTGCTATATGTAGTTATTAAATATTAAATATGATAGAAGTTATTATTATTATTATTAATATTATTTATTATTAAATAAATAAATAAGTGCTTAAGCAGAATGAATATTACTTTTGTATTAAAATAATAAAAAAATACTGAATACTGAATAATTAGTAGGTACTGAACAATAATAATCAGTAGACAATAATAATCAACAATAAGTTCATCAGTAGATACTAAATAATCTTTTACTTTTGGTAATATAATTATACTTGAGATACTAAGTAATTATACTAATTATACCGAACAATGAAAGAATAGTACTCATTGAATAATAAGTAGGTAAATAATATGTACTGAATGATTACTATTTATTGAATAATTAATTGATACGGAATAATGATTATATGTAGACTCTGAAATATTTGTGCTTCGAATCATTCGTTTATAGATAATATCTAATTACTGAATAATTAATAGGTGCTTTTTAAAGGTTGTACTTACTGGAAAAATAGTAAATTCTGAATAATCGGTACTTGTGGAACAGTTAGTAAGTACTGAGTAATTACTACATTTTACTACAACTGGTTGAATTTGTTTAGTAATGTGTAGGTACTGAGTAATTGCTACTTAATGAGTAGTTAGTACTGAGTAATCGCTACTGAATGAGTAGTTAGTGGGTAATGAATGTACAAGTACTGAATATTTGCTACTTAATGAGTAGTTGGTAGGTACTGAATGTGTAGATACTGAATATTTGCTACTTAATGAGTAGTTGGTAGGTACTGAATGTGTAGGTACTGAATATTTGCTACTTAATGAGTAGTTGGTAGGTACTGAATGTGTATGTACTGAACAATTACTACTTAATGAGTAGTTGGTAGGTACTAAATGTACAAGTACTGAATATTTGCTACTTAATGAGTAGTTGGTAGGTACTAAATGTACAAGTACTGAATATTTGCTACTTAATGAGTAGTTGGTAGGTACTAAATGTACAAGTACTGAATATTTGCTACTTAATGAGTAGTTGGTAGGTACTAAATGTACAAGTACTGAATATTTGCTACTTAATGAGTAGTTGGTAGGTACTGAATGTGTATGTACTGAACAATTACTACTTAATGAGTAGTTGGTAGGTACTGAATAATTAGTATGTACTGCATAGTGGCAGCTCCAGTGCAGAACTTCAGAAGCACAGTTCAGAGACTAAACATGTCTCCGCTGATTGCCTACATTTGGGGTAAGCAGGGGGTGGGTGTAGGTTGGGTAAGGGGTGGGGGTTGGTAGGGGGTGGTGTTAATGTGCTTCAAAGTTCCTTAAACAGTCTGAGAACGTTTAGAAGAACGAGCCACCAGGGTCATTCAGCAGGAATACGGTGTTCCGGCGCTCTGCGGTCTGATCAGCATGTGTTGTTCCTGGAGAGAGTGGAATGCGTGCAGGCCGGCGTACAGGCGCGTGTCTCCTCCAGAAAGCCTTATCTGATTTGGGTTAGGCCCCCGGGTGGGTGGAGGGGGTCTTCTGTACATGTACGCGCTCACACACTCACTCACACACACACACACACACATTCATGCATGTATTATGAAAGCCCAAATGCTGTAGATTGCCCACAACATTAGCCACAACATTAAAACCCGCTCTGACTGCTGAGGTGGATACCGTCGGTGGGCCGCTCCCAGTAGCATGTTTCTAGGGGTGGATCTATACTAGGCAGCAAGTGAAATCTCCACCATAACATCAGACAGGTCTTGTGGGGTGTCAGCACCTACCAAAAAGTGCTCCAAGGGTCATGGGCGCTCATGGAGGCCCCACCTCAGACCTAAACAGTAGTAGGCAGGTGGTTTTAATGTTCTGGCTGATTGGTGCAACACTACCAGGGATCTGCCTAAGCATGTACCCGTGAGTTATAGGGGTGTGTGAGACGAGCGGGATGGTAAACAAAGGCTCCTGTCTCTGTGTACTGTCTAGTGTCTCTCGCTCGCGCTCTCGTCTCTCTCTTTCTCCACCCAAATCGAATGACACTTGAAGAGCAACCCTTTCATGTGTCGCTGGGTGTGTGTGTGTGTGTGTGAGCGCGTGTGTGTGTTTGTGTGCGTGTGTCTGCTCGGCCGACTGGTTTAGCGAGATAGCAGCCAGACGTTGTTGTGTGTCATCGGAAAGGCAGGCTGGCGCTGCTCGGTTAGAGGCGCTGATGTCACGACCGGAGCCGAAACTTCACCCACCTCGCCAGCCTGTTATTGCTTCCTCCCACGTGCACCCGATCCGGATCTGAGCTTCACTTTCAAGTCTCCGCGACTCTCCACTCGGACCGCGCTAGCAGACGAGGCCAGGGTCCGAGGGGTCGAGTTCCGGTAGTACACCTTCAGTTACATCATGAGCCGCATTTGCCTTCACTTTGCATGCGACAGGTTCGAGGCGCCGCCGCCGTGTTCACCCCCGTAACGCTTTGTTTACGGCAGATTTCACTTCTACTTCCAAACTTCCCCGTTCCCGTGAGTTCCCCCTGTCACTAGCAACACTCGGAGGGCGAAGACTAGCACATGTAAAGCCAGCCGCCCCCTCTTTTCCAACTCCCCAGCTCGGTGACGTAGGGAGGACGTGCCATCGACCCACCTCTGAGGGAACAAGGCCAGTCATGCCCTCTCTGATTCCTGCTGCCGATGGCAAGCAGCCTGACCCGGGAATCGAGCCGGCGACCCTCGGATCGTAGTGCCTGACCCCTGTTCGCCACCTGAAGCGTCTACAATGTAGACCGTAGAGCGATGGAAGAAGGTCGCTTGGTGGTCCGGTTTTTATTCGCAGGACTCTTTCGGATACTTCTTGCACCCAGATGCCGCCTTCAGAGGTCTTGTAGAGGAAGCTGCTTTGGCAGGAGGTGGAGGACCTACTGAATAATATAGATGTACCCCTAGACCTCGGAAGGGGTCCTGTGGACGTGGCAGCAAGACGGGAGCCTGGGTCGCCCTTGACCTTGTTGGCCGTTTACCAGTTGTCCTTCCATAACCTTCAGAGGTCCTGTAGAGGAAGCTGGTGAAGGAACCCCTGAATATTAGGAGGACCCTCAAGGCCTCGGAAAGTGTCCTGTGGACGTGGCAGCAAGATTGGAGCCATGGTCGCCCTTGACCTTATTGGCACCACGGTGCCACTGCAGTGGTTCCTAGAGACCTACTGGAGCTTCTTGCCACCAGACACCACCTTCAGAGGTCTTGTAGAAGCCTAGCAAGACGAGCGCAGTAGTAGCGGTGGTGCCGATGCCTCTGCTGACGTGAGCACACTTCATGTCACGTTTCCCCACACTGTCTGGTTCTTCCGGGCGCCGGGTGTGTCAGCTGACTGATTGGACGACCAAAAGCCGCAGTGTTGCTCGTTTGCGTCTGCTGATTGTGTTGTGGAAGCGCCGTGTGGTTGCCATTTCCTCTTTCGGCGGTCGCTCTTGCTGTCTTCACACTTCAAAGGCTGTTATGACACAGCAAAGGAACAAGGAAGCTGCCCGACAAAGCCTCCGGAGCGCTGGCGGTGGAGGGATACGTGCAGGGCGCTGTGCAGCAAAAAAGTCCCCAAAGAAAACTTGACCAGTGTTTCACTCCAAAGACCCCCGATTCCACTCCCCACCACTCCGAATGACCCCTTCACGGGTTCCTTCACGGGTTCCTTCCAGGGTTCCTTCAGAGGTTCTTTAATTCTCCGCTCTTACAACCTTCTGTAGCTGTTTCTGTTTGCGCACTGTTTGGACAAAAGTATTGGGACACCTGTTCAATCAGTGTTTCCTCCCAAATCAGGGGAATTAAACATAGCTTATCCTGACCTCAGGAAGGCTCCTGTCTCTGTATGCGATCAGATCCTCACAGCAGTGCCTAGTAGAACCTAGTAGAAAGCCTTCTCTCCTGGACAGTGCTGGGATTTGCTTCATCTGGTAAACGAAATTACCGGTTCACATAGTTAAGGACCTGGATTCATCAGGACGCCCACACCCCAGCTCATCTGGAGCTCTGATTGGTCTAGAAGCTCAGGAAGACGCTTGATTGGTTAACAAATAATCAAGCTGTTCTATAATAATAATAATGATACGCTCCTACAGATGGCTGTACTGCAGCGGCCCCCGGCAGCCGGTCCGTGTCTATCAGGGTATGCATCTGAGGCATGTGTGTGTGTGTGTATGTGTATGTTGTGGAGGGGTGGGTGCAGGCATGACAAAGGAACTCATCTGAAGGCGCCAGGAAGAAGATGAAAGGCCTGAAACCACATTCCGGTCGCTCGCACGCCACCACACAGGCAGATAAAACACACACGTGCAGCAGACGGCCGTTTGATCAGCTTCACCTCACACGGTCCGACCGTCTCCGTCTGGACACAGCCGTGGTACGACTAACGCCCCCGGTGGACTCTCCTAGTCTTCTGTTTAGTGGGGCAAGCTTCAAACAGGAGATAACCCCCCCCCCCACACACACACACACACCCCCATGCAGAAGTGCCCCACGTTAGGCTAATCCACCCTATGTGGGCATAAGTATGTGGACAGAAGTATTGGAACACTTGCTCAGAGCCAATCATGAAGGGCCAGGCGCTCCGCTTGCCATCAGCAGCCGGAGTCTGGGAGAGCACAGCTTGGAGGAATGTATCCGGGGGGGGGGGGGGGGGGGATGTGGTCAGTGGTCCAGCGGACTAGGGCAGTGCCACTAGGATCTGAGGATCGCTTGATCGCTTGAGGATCGTATGGGGCCGTGCTACCTAGCGATGCTGCAGTTGAAAAAGAGGCTCAGTCTGCATTCCTCCGGGCCTCCTCCTGCCTCTCGTGGTTGGGGAAACCCCACGTCTGCGACGGTACAGTCATCACGTGTGTTGCTGTGGTTTGACGTGGCAACGGACAGGTTCCTTCTTGTCGTCTGCCTTGTTGTTTTCGGACTCCACTGACTGTGGCATCTTGGGTTGCTTCAAGGGCAAGGCCTGCTGTTTAAGTGCCTGCCTTCCGTCCGTCAGCGTGGCCAGAAATGCAGTCTGACGCTCATCTGCTGAAGCTTCTGCCCGGCGGCGTCTTCATAGTCGTGTGTTTTGAGTAAACGGGGTGGGGTAATCGACCGTACCCTACAGGTACAGGACAGTGTTCGCCGAAGACGGGAGGAGGAGACGTTCAGGAGGGTTCCGGCCTGAGTCATTCTCAGAAAGATCAGCCCCCATGTTGTGGGTATACGGTGCTGCCCGAGGAAGACCTCTGACGGTCCATCCTTTCACCTTTGTTCCAGCGTTCCTTATTTACGGGACACTCGGCATCTATACCTTAGGACAAAAGTATTTGGACGCCTTCTCGTTCATTGTTCCTTCTGAAATGAAGGGTGTTGATCCGGCTGTTGTTCGGAGTAACCGTTGTTGTTGCTGCCTCAGTGATGTTGAGGTCTGGACTCCTGTTTCCTTTTCCCAGTCGGATCTCATTCACAGTGGGATCTGAGGCGGGGTCCACTCCCTCCTGAACTGGGTCCGTTTGTTCCTTCTCATGTGTGTGTGATGCCTCTTAAGCTTTTCTTGGCCCGGAAAAAGCAGCTTAGAACTTGATCTTTGATCCAGCTCGTGCACACTCTCTCACACACACACACACATACTCACGCACACATGCTAATGCACGCTAGCTACCAAAGCACTCCTGTACCCACTGGCAGGAGCGTATGATCCTGAAACGAGGGCCAGAGAAAGCTTCCCTCCGGTTCCTCTGAGCCGTTGAGGAGGCCGAAGAGTCCGAGGCCGAGGTCAGCGGTGCCCTGCCTCGTCCTATAGCCGCCTCTCCTCTATTACAGGCTGTCACAGTCATCTATGGTTGCTGAGGTTTCCCGATGAGTACCCGTCACCCTGTTTCTGCCGATAGAATAGGACTCCCTGACGAACCTACTGGCACCATGCTGCCTAATAATGCCAGGCGTGGGTGGGCTCGAGGGGTATAAAGCCCCCCAGCATCGAGCTGTGGAGCAGTGGAAGAACTAGAGTCGGGGAGCTCCTGTCTCTGAACGCGTGCCATCAAATCCTCACAGCAATTCCTGGACTCTTTTTCGTTTTTAATGCCCTTGATTTCAGAAGAAATAAGGGATGAGCAGGTGTCCCAATACTTTTGTCCATATGGTGTGTATTAGTATGTATATGTCAGCAGCAGCAGCAGCTTGAGAGGAGGCTGTTCTGTGTGTGAGCCCTCTCTTGTAATCTGTGTGTGTGTGTGTGTGTGTGTGTGATCCCCCTGCTGTTTATTGGACTCTAATCCAGAAGCTCACGCGTCCCAGGGGTGAGCACATCTCCAAAACTTGACCCCTGAGAGGGAGAGGTCAGGGCCTTTCCAAATTCACCCCCCCCCATACAGAGGCTTTGCATGATCTCACACACACACACACACACACACACACGATGGCATGTGAGTGGGGTGTGCTGGTCTGGGCAGATTAGAGCTCGGCATGTGAATTAATCCATGTGTTACTGATGGGCCTCTGCGGGCTGCGCTCCACCACAGCTGTTAGAGTGTGTGTGTGTGTGTGTGTGTGTGTGTATATTGTCTGATATTGCCACATGAGTTTAAATATTTCAGCTGCCGTATAATTATGGGATTTATTGGGTGACGTATTGGGCCGCTGTGCACTGGGCTCATAAGCCATCATTAGTGACCAGTGGACCACAGTCAGTTGTTAAAGGGGGACTCCACCAAATTTTCAAAATCTCTCTACAATTCAGGGGGTGAGCGGTGGACCCCCAGCCGGAGTGGTTTTGGTGTGGGACGATTCATCGCTGAGAAATTTACAGACCCCGATGTGTTTACAGTGGTGGTCAATGTAACCGGACGTCACCATGACTGTAACTCGAACCTAGCTGCTCTACCTGCTATCTAGAACCACCGCTTTGATCTCATGCTTAGCAGTCGCGTTAAAATATGAACTGTAAATATGATCTCTAACGATGTTTGCGATCTAACGTCCGATTGGCTGAGCCACTTACTTACACCTTACCTGGCAACCGCGGCCTACTGTTGAATGCGGACGTACCGACGAAGCGACCTTCTGTGGTGAAGCCCCGCCCACTTACGGTGGTCGGGTTTGGTGACCACGACGGACGCGTGCGGAGGACGGGTGACTGACCGGCCGATCCGTCACGTTTCGGAGGCAGATTACACGCAAGCCTCTGTCCCCCCATCACCCCCCCAAACACACACACACGCACACATACACACATGCAGATGGGACGCCTGTAACTGAGCTAGTCCTGCACTCTGTGTAATCTGCCCCAAAACACTGCGGGACGAGAGAGCAGCAGATTTAACAGAGAGGGAGAGGGCGAGAGAGGAGATCACAGGGTGCGAGAGAGAGGGAGAGAGATCAAAGAGAGAGAGGGGGTGGGGGTATAACTGGGGCAAGAGTGAGAGCAAATGAGAGAGAGAGAGCGTGAGAGAGCAAATGAGAGAGTAATAGAGCAAGAGAGACAGAGAGTGGATATAATCGCGCGCGAGCGCGCGAGAGAGAGAGAGAGAGAGAGAGAGAGAGAGAGAGAGAGAGAGAGAGAGAGAGCAAATGAGAGAGAGCAGATGTAACGAGGGTTGGAGAGAGAGGATATATATATGTACCGGTGCGAGAGAGAATGAGAGCGCGATAGAGGCTATAGCCGAGAGAGAGCGCGAGAGAGAGAGGAACCTGACCATCGTTTGGTCATTATTTGGCGCGCTACTGTGGAGTTCATTTGGCGGGGCTCAGCCAATCAGCTCGGCCGGCTCGGCCAGCACTATCTGTTTTAACACTGACTGAGACCCGCTATTAGCCTAGCGCTAGCCTAGCGTAGCCTACCGCGATTTCAGGCTGTAAGGCTGGACCAACTGACCGATCCTGCTATCACCCCATTAATGCGTTCGGCCAGGGCGGTATTGATCGGATCAGCTGGAGAGTCTGAAGCCCGCTCTCACGCTCTCTCTCTCTCTCTCTATCTCTCTCTCTCTTGCTCTCTCGCTCTCTCTCTCTCTTGCTCGCTCTCTCTCTCGCTCTCTCTCTCTCGCTCTCTCTCTCTCTCGCTCTCTCTCTCTCTCGCTCTCTCTCTCTCTTGCTCTCTCTCTCGCTCTCTCTCTCTTGCTCACTCTCTCGCTCTCTCACTCTCTCGCTCTCTCACGCTCTCGCGTGCTCTCTTTCTCTCTCTGTAATCCATGCATTAACCAAACCATGTGACCAGAGCCATCACGTGAGGATACAGAGGGAAATCTGTGCACAAACACAGATAAGCAGTGTGTGTGTGTGTGTGTGTGTGTGTGTGTGTGTGTGTGTGATGGGGGGTGGGGAGTGGGGGTGTCCCATGCATATTACATCCCACACACGCTCCTGTATACGTGCGCCTCTCCACGACTGCCCTTACTGCATGTATCAGTCGGCTATACGCTGGGGATGACGAGCACACACACACACACACACAGAGAGAGAGAGAGAAAGGGCGAGAGACTACTGTACACTACTGTGATGAAATGCCCTGCAATGTACTGGCTGACCAATTATCTGCCATGGTTACCGATTAGAATTCATCAGTAATGGACTTTTAATTGATTTAGATGATCTCTATTAATCCATCAGACCACCCACGCACGCCCATCTGGAGCTGTGATTGGTCAGGGAGCTCACATGCGTTCTGATTGGTTACTGGAGTGCTCCATTTTTTTTCATGTGCCATCCTTTATCAGTCTTGCAAAAGCCAGCGTCGCCATGACGAAGCCAGCTCGTTTGAAATGCGTTGCTTTAGTGATGTCCCAAGACTTTGAAGTATTGGACAAAAGTATTGGGACGCCTGCTGAATTAGGGTTAGGGCTTATGAGCTGTGGAGCAGTGGAAGAGCTGTGTTCTCTGGAATGATGGGTGGTGGAGCTCCATCCAGTACTTCTGAATGGGGCGAGTTGAGGATGAGTTAGGGATGGATGGATGGATGGATGGATGGAAGGTGCTGATCATCCAACATCCTGACCTCACTAGCTCTTGTCGCTGCATGCAATCAAATTCTCACAGCAGTGCTTCTTAAAAAAGTAGAAAGTAGTAGAAAGCCTCGCCTTCTTCCCTGTAGAGTAGAGACGGCAGGATAAGCTCCTTTTAATAGCCTTGATTTCCAAAGAAACACTGAAGTAATGAGCAAGCGTCCCAATACTTTTGTCAATTAATCGCATGCCTTGGCTTCTCTACTGCCTTCTTCGCACTAAAGGGGAAAGTGTGTGTGTGTGTGTGTGTGTGTGTGTGTGTTTGAGCTGTACTGTAGATCCCACTGCTTCCCTTGCCGTGACGACGCATAGCAACAGCGAGTTTCCTCCACAGGCAGGCTGCCCTATGTGCTGTTCTATAAGTAGGTCAGGGGAGGGTGTTGCGCTGAACCTGGGCGCGTATGGCGTTGCTGTCGGTCAACAGAAATGGGATGGGAGGAAGTGGATAGAATGGAGAGGAAGGTCTTTGTCGTTGCACGGGTTCAACCAAACCGGGTGGTTTCAGCTGGCTGGCCTATTGGCTAACGTGCTCAACTGAACTGAGCTAACGCTAAGCTAAAGCTCCTCAGGTTTATCTGCATCAGGAGGTCCTATTCTATTGGCGGTACTTCTCTACAGGGCCTAGACTAGAACCCGTGTGTGTGTGTGTGTGTGTGTGTGTGTGTGTGTGTGTGTGTGTGTGTGTACGTCTGTGTGGGTGCAGCTTAAAGTGGCAATCTCAG
This sequence comes from Salminus brasiliensis, assembly GCF_030463535.1. NCBI lineage: Eukaryota > Metazoa > Chordata > Actinopteri > Characiformes > Bryconidae > Salminus > Salminus brasiliensis. The sequence goes on along the minus strand of NC_132902.1, from coordinate 2,590,900 downwards.
TGGACGCTTATGTACGCCGATTAGCATTGTGCTAAGTGTATTGCTGAATCAGGGCACTCGTGCTAACCGTGCTAATTGGAAGGCCATAAGCTTCCATTACTTGTTAGCAACACTAGCGTAGCGTCTCCCACCGTGAGGTAGGGGAGGTCCTACTGGATGTCAGGAAACTCATGTGCTGGTAAGAGAGGCAAAGTGTGTGTGTGTGTGTGTGGAGAGAGAGAGAGAGAGGCGCCATCTCGCCTTCCAAGCGATATTTCCCAGAAACCCCAGCGTCTCCACACACACACACACACACACACACATCCCCGATCAGAGCAGGAGTGGAGCTGCCGGCCCGAACGCAGAAACCCCCTCACTTCAGTAAACGGTGAGCAGCAGCGCTCTGGCGACGGGTGCCGTGGAAACACGTGTACACACGTGCTGTATGCACCGCCCTGTAAAACCACACAAACATACACGCATACACACACACACACACACACACTCACACACACTCAGATCTAGTAAAAATAGTTGGCTTTAGCCTGTGGGAACCTTCAAAAGAGCAGCGGTAAAAATACAGGCTGTGAAATGAGAGAGAGAGAGAGAGAGTGTGTGTGTGTGTGTGTGTGTGTGTGTGTGTGTGTGTGTGTGTGTACACACGTTGAAGAGGAGATCCCGAAGCCATCAGCACTAACATGAGTGTGTAGCTGCAGCAAGAGAGCAGTTCTCTCTCTATCTCTCTCTCTCTCTCTCTCTCTCTCTCTCTCTATCTCTCTCTCGCTCTTTCTCTTTCCTTTGCTCTCTCGCTCTTACTTTCTCTTTTTGCTCTCTCTCTATCTCTCTCTCGCTCTTTCTCTTTCCTTTGCTCTCTCGCTCTTACTTTCTGTTTTTGTTCGCTCTCTCTCTCTCTCTCTCTCTCTCTCTCTCTCCTTACTGACGTGATCAGTGTTTGACTTTAACCCCCTTTGTATTGAATCCTTTGTGCCAAGACCCCCCCCCCCTCTGTTTCCTTCTATATTTAGGCTCACCAACACACAATCACACACACACAATCACACACACAAACACACACACACACTCATTAGTCACCTCAGTTGTTTTTCTGCATTTGCGTGTGTGTGTGTGCGTGTGTGTGTGTGTTTGGAGTGTCTGGAGGGATATGTCAAGACATGCAGCCGTCTCAAAACGTACTGTGTGTCAAGTCGTTTGGTCGCTGGACTGTGTGTGTGTGTGTGTGTGTGTGTGTGTGTGTGTGTGTGTGTGAGGCAGGGAGCAGGTCTGAACATGTCTGGGCTGTGAGGATGTGAGGAGCTCCTCCTCTGGATGTTCTGTTCTAGCGAGTGAAGGCCTGACCCAGCCCTGCACTCGCCGTCCTCTCTGGAGAACAGGACGGCCCGAGTTACAGCCCTAGTTCAGCCAGACCTCCCCCCTCCCTCCACCCAGCCCCAAACCCCAAACCAGCACCCACCCTCACCCTCACTGCTACCACCACCCTTTACCCCAGATGGTAGTTATTGTAACAGCAGGTAAAGGCTGTACTCCTAACGGTAAAGGTGAATCAGTATCTATTTGAAACATTTCTGAATCTACTATAAATGAATCAATTATAGCAGTAACTGAATCATTTGTAACAGACACCGAATTATTTATAGTACATAAAGATTTTTTTTATAGATACTGAATCATTTATAGCAGTTTAAATAGATACTGAATCATTTTTAGTAGATACTGAATCATTTATAGTAAATACTAAATCATCCTAGATGCTGAATCCTGTATAATATATACTGAAACATTTCAAACAGATACTGATTCATTTATAGCAGTTACAGTGGATGTTGAATCATTCATAGAAACTACTTATACTAAATAATTAAAACAGCAACTGAATCATTTACAGCAGACACTGAATCATTTATAGTAGATACAAAAATGTTTCAAATAGTTTCAAATAGCAGTTACGGATTCATTTATAGCAGTCAGTGAATCATTTATAACAGACACTGAATCATTTATTGTAGAACTGTTTTAAAAGATACTGAATCCTTTATAGTAGATAGATAAATGTTTCAAATAGATACTGAATCAATTATAGCAGTCAGTGAATCATTTATACAGTTACAATGTTACCAAGTGTTACAATGACTCCAACCAGATACTGATTCATTTATAGCAGTTACCGAATCATTGTGGTAGTTGTTGAATCATTCATAGCAACTACTCATTTATTTATAACAAATACTAATTTATTTAAAACAGATACTGAATCATAGAAAAATTTTTACTGAATCTTTTACCGAATCATTTATAGTAGATACAGAAATGTTTCAAATAGACACTGAATCATTTATAGCAGTTGCTGAATGATTAATAGTGAATCACAGTTTACTGAATCATTTATAGCAGTCAGTGAATCATGTGACACTTTAGCTCAGCTGAGCCTCTGGTGGAAGTGCTGGAATGGGGCGAACAGAGCGAATCACTTTCAGATGTGATTCAGCTGCTCATCAGAGCTTCAGCTCTTCAGAGAAGAACGGAGGGAACATCTCAGCCCATAACACGCCCCAACACAGGCCGTCCCTGGCTGCACACCCCCACGGCATCGTGGGTAGCTTTGACAGAATGTGCCTGCACATTGCGTGTGAGTGTGAGTATGTTTGTGTGTGTTTGCGTGCTCGTGTGTGTGTGTGCGTGTGTGTGTGGATTTACGAGAACGGCCGGCCACGTGTTGTGTAATCTAGCTACAGATGGAGTGTCATTCACGCAGTTCCAGTAGAGGAGTGGAGGAGCTATTCTAGGACCTGTACACACAATCGTGCTGTTCCACACCCACACTTCTCACGCAGATACTTACACACACACACACACACACACACTCCTTCTGGACGGCATCATACACACGCGCTCGAGGAAGGCCAGCGTGGACTTGTTAAAGGAACAGTCCCAGCCAGTTCACTCGAAACTCGCTTACAGTGGAGGCCACTGCGCGGGCGCGTGGGCGGGCGAGCGGGTGCTGAGGTGTGTGTGGAGGAAACGTAGGTGGGGTTCAGCTTGACCCCTTAAAGGGGAACCCTGACTGTTGAGACTAGGAGGTCCTAAAACTTGCGTCCGTCACTGTTGATATTAGCTAGAACACCCACTGTAACGCAGTGATGCTGCCGGCCAGCTGGAGCCAGAGGTCCCACTGCATATGTTCAACATGCTGGGAGGAGAGCGCTATGGAGCATTTACAGTAGATACTGAGTCAGTGACAGTAGATGTTGAATCATTTACAGTAGATGTTGAATCATTTACAGTAGATGTTGAATCATTTACAGTAGATACTGAATCAGTTACAGTAGATGTTGAATCATTTATAGTAGATACTGAATCAGTTACAGTAGATGTTGAATCAGTTACAGTAGATACTGAATCAGTTACAGTAGATGTTGAATCAGTTACAGTAGATACTGAATCAGTTACAGTAGATGTTGAATCATTTATAGTAGGTGTTGAATCGTTTATAGTAAATGTTGAACCATTTATAGTAGATGTTGAATCATTTACAGTAGATACTGAATCAGTTACAGTAGATGTTGAATCATTTATAGTAGGTGTTAAATCGTTTATAGTAAATGTTGAACCATTTATAGTAGATGTTGAATCATTTACAGTAGATACTGAATCAGTTACAGTAGATGTTGAATCATTTATAGTAGGTGTTAAATCGTTTATAGTAAATGTTGAACCATTTATAGTAAATGTTGAATCATTTATAGTAAATGTTGATTCGTTTATAGTAGATACTGAACCATTTATAGTAAATGTTGAATCAGTTACAGTAGATGTTGAATCATTTATAGTAGATACGGAATAATTTATGTTAGTTACTGAATCATTTATAGTAGTTACTGAACCATTTATAGTAGATACTAAAGCATTTATAGTACATACTGAATCATTTATAGCAAATGTTGAATCTTTTTATAGTAGATACTAAATCCGTTACAGTAGTTACTGAACCGTTTATAGTAAATGTTTAATCATTTATAGTAGATACTGAATCAGTTACAGTAGTTACTGAACCATTTATAGTAAATGTTGAATCATTTATAGTTGATACTGAATCATTTATAGCAAATGTTGAATCTTTTTATAGTAGATACTAAATCCGTTACAGTAGTTACTGAACCGTTTATAGTAAATGTTGAATCATTTATAGTAGATACTGAACCATTTATAGTAGATGTTGATTCATTCATAGCAGTTACTGAATCATTTACAGTAGATAGTGAGTCGTTCCTAGAAGCTCTTTGGTCTACAGTGTCTCTCCAGTATGTGTTCTTTTCAGTTTGACTTCTGGAGGCCTGACGCTCCTCCGTCTCTGCTGTAACGAAAGCCTGCTCCCGTCCGATTAGTCCCTGGGACGTTTCCCAGCTTCCCCGGCGAGGGTGTGAGCACAGCCATTAGCCCCGTGCTGGATTACATCAAAGCAGAAGTGACGGTGACGTCCTCTGGACTGCATCATGCTAACAGTTAGCTTTCAGGTCAGCTCAGTTCAGACTGGACCTCGGGAGACGGGTTCTTCTGGAGAACGTCAGGCTAAAAGCAGCAGCAGCGTTAGCTTTCAGTTCAGCTCAAAGCAAAACTGAAGACCGGTTCCACTGGATTACATTATGCTAATTTTAGCAACATTAGCTTTCATTTCTGTTCAAACTGAAACTTTAAATACAGCTTCTCCTGCATTACAGTCTGCTAGCGTTAGCAACATTAGCGTTCAACTTTAGCTTTTTAAGCTAGCTCCTGTGGATTCCATCATGCTAATATTAGCAACATTAGCTTATAAATCAATTCTGTTCTGAACTGCAGTACTGTGTGTGTGTGTGTGTGTGTGTGTGTGTGTGTGTGTGTATGTGTGTGTGTGTGTGTGTATGTGTGTGTGTGTGTGTGTGTGTGCGTTTTGGGGCTAGGGTTAGAAGGCCTGCATAGTTATCAGTGAGGAACACACCCTCTCGTCTGCCAGCAGCATATGCTCCTACACACACACACACACACACACACACACACACACACACACACGCCACCTTATGTGTAGGGCTGTCCTGGTATCTGTGCCCTGTTTGTTACACTCACACTCTGATAACACATCAGATCTGCTTCTGGCGAGACAGGAGAGCTGTGTGTGTGTGTGTGTGTGTGTGTGTGTGTGTGTGTGTGTGTTGGATGGGGAGACAGTAGAGACACTTGGTTCTGATAAGAGAGAAGAATACAGGCAGAAATGACCTGATAAGAGGTATACACACAGATAGCCATCGGTCTCACTCACATGATCTCTCTCTCACACACACACACACACACACACACACACACACACACACACACTTTCGCGCTGGGCTTTCTTCCAGTGTTCATTGTTCATTTGAGCATATCAGTGCCTGCATACCAGTCTGCGCCTCACTACACTGCAGGGTTTTGTGTGTGTGTGTGTGTGTGTGTGTGTGTGTGTGTGTGTGTGTAGAGAGTGTGTAGGGTAGAGAGTAACACCACCGCCTTTCCCATGGCAAACTGGGGTTCAGTCCCCCAGGCGAGCACAGCAGTCTACACCAATAGGAGAGCTTGGTCAAGACTCTATACACGAACTATACACTAACACTATATGGACAAAAGTATTGGGACGCCTGTTTCATTGACTGTCCATAAATATTTGGACGCATGGTGTATTCTCTGATACTGTGTGTGACGGCAGCAGGGCTGAATGGTGTCCGTACGTCTGCCCGTGTTTATAGATAACAGTAAGTCCTACCGGGGCAGAAACCGCAGGCGCCGGTCCAAAGGGGGTTCCAGCTCGTGTGGGAGGGAGATAATACGTTCATTAGCGCGGTGTCGGACGCCTGTAGCACCGGCCCCGTGCGGATTAAGAAGGCACTGCAGCGTCCCCCTTCGCTGGCGTCCTCATGTTCACAGTCCTGCTGCATCACAAACAGCCGGCTGGGTCGCAGCGCCACACTGCGCCGCGCCGCCTCGTGTTTCCGCCGGTTTCATTCTGAGCTGTGTGTGTTTTTACAGGCGAGCCCACCTCCGGCTGTGTTTGGAGCGATTGAAGGCGCTCATCCCGCTGGGACCAGACTGCAACCGTCACACTACACTGGGCCTGCTCAACAAAGCTAAAGCACATATAAAGGTAACACACACCTTCCCTCACTCACACACACACACTAACACACACCGTGGGTTTACTTAACGAAGCTCAAAGTACGAATAAAGGTGAAATACAGATACACAGCTACACTATATATATATATATATTACACATTTTTGTCTTGATCTATGAAAACACACACACACACACACACCTGCTTGACCTTGCCAACGCCCAAATAAAGCAGAAGTAGGAAGTAATCCGGGGTTCATTAACATTCAGAGTTTGTGAAAGTGCTCCATACACAGCTTATTTCAGCCTGTTTTATTGATCATCAGCGAGTCGTGTGTATGCTCGCACAGCCAGAGGTCATGTTCTATTGCACTGCTGTTGTGTATTGTCACTGTTCACATTAGCAGTGTGTGTACATTGATCTGAGCTGGGTTGTTTAAAGATGTGTAATAAACACATGCAGTCAGGCTCCTGGGAAACCTGTTCATTTAGGTAGAACTTTACTAGAACTTTACTCCGGATAGAAATTTTAGTAGAACTTTAGTACAACTTTAGTAGAACTTTACTCCGGATAGAAATTTTAGTAGAACTTTTATTCTGGATAATAATTTTAGAAGAACTTTAGTAGAACTTTATTCTGGATAATAATTTTAGTAGAACTTTATTCTGGATAATAATTTTAGTAGAACTTTATTCTGGATAGTAATTTTAGTAGAACTTTAGTAGAACATTGCTCTGGATAGTAATTTTAGTAGAACTTTATTCTGGATAGTAATTTTAGTAGAACTTAGTAGAACATTTATTCTGGATAATAATTTTAGTAGAACTTTACTCTGGATAGTAACTTTAGTAGAACTTAGTAGAACTTTATTCTGGATAATAATTTTAGTAGAACTTAGTAGAACTTTATTCTGGATAATAATTTTAGTAGAACTTTATTCTGGATAATAATTTTAGTAGAACTTTACTCTGGATAGTAACTTTAGTAGAACTTAGTAGAACTTTATTCTGGATAATAATTTTAGTAGAACTTAGTAGAACTTTATTCTGGATAATAATTTTAGTAGAACTTTATTCTGGATAATAATTTTAGTAGAACTTAGTAGAACTTTATTCTGGATAATAATTTTAGTAGAACTTTATTCTGGATAATAATTTTAGTAAAACTTTATTCTGGATAATAATTTTAGTAGAACTTTACTCTGGATAGTAATTTTAGTAGAACTTTACTCTGGATAGTAACTTTAGTAGAACTTAGTAGAACTTTTATTCTGGATAATTTTAGTAGAACTTTACTCTGGATAGTAACTTTAGTAGAACTTAGTAGAACTTTATTCTGGATAATAATTTTAGTAGAACTTTACTCTGGATAATAATTTTAGTAGAACTTAGTAGAACTTTATTCTGGATAATAATTTTAGTAGAACTTTATTCTGGATAATAATTTTAGTAGAACTTTACTCTGGATAGTAACTTTAGTAGAACTTAGTAGAACTTTATTCTGGATAATAATTTTAGTAGAACTTAGTAGAACTTTATTCTGGATAATAATTTTAGTAGAACTTTACTCTGGATAGTAACTTTAGTAGAACTTAGTAGAACTTTATTCTGGATAATAATTTTAGTAGAACTTAGTAGAACTTTATTCTGGATAATAATTTTAGTAGAACTTTATTCTGGATAATAATTTTAGTAGAACTTAGTAGAACTTTATTCTGGATAATAATTTTAGTAGAACTTTATTCTGGATAATAATTTTAGTAAAACTTTATTCTGGATAATAATTTTAGTAGAACTTTACTCTGGATAGTAATTTTAGTAGAACTTTACTCTGGATAGTAACTTTAGTAGAACTTAGTAGAACTTTTATTCTGGATAATAATTTTAGTAGAACTTTACTCTGGATAGTAACTTTAATAGAACTTAGTAGAACTTTATTCTGGATAATAATTTTAGTAGAACTTAGTAGAACTTTATTCTGGATAATAATTTTAGTAGAACTTTATTCTGGATAATAATTTTAGTAGAACTTTATTCTGGATAATAATTTTAGTAGAACTTTACTCTGGATAGTAATTTTAGTAGAACTTTATTCTGGATAGTAACTTTAGTAGAACTTAGTAGAACTTTTATTCTGGATAATAATTTTAGTAGAACTTTACTCTGGATAGTAACTTTAGTAGAACTTAGTAGAACTTTTATTCTGGATAATAATTTTAGTAGAACTTTACTCTGGATAGTAACTTTAGTAGAACTTAGTAGAACTTTTATTCTGGATAATAATTTTAGTAGAACTTTATTCTGGATAATAATTTTAGTAGAACTTTATTCTGGATAATAATTTTAGTAGAACTTTATTCTGGATAGTAATTTTAGTAGAACTTAGTAGAACTTTATTCTGGATAATAATTTTAGTAGAACTTTATTCTGGATAATAATTTTAGTAGAACTTTATTCTGGATAATAATTTTAGTAGAATTTTTATTCTGGATAGTAATTTTAGTAGAACTTTAGTAGAACATTGCTCTGGATAGTAATTTTGGTAATTTTAGTAATTTTATTTTGGACTTTCATTTTGAAAAAATAAAATGTCTTGAATGAAGCTTCAAAAGTTTCGTATTGTTTAAAAGGTTATTTTGGAATGTTTTGGACCTGCTACAGTAATCTCTCTCTCTCTCTTCTCTCTCTCTCTCTTCTCTCTCTCTCTCTCTCTCTCTCCTCTCTCTCTCTCTCTCTCTATCTCTCTCTCTCTCTCTCTCTCGCTCTCTCTCTCTGCAGAAGTTGGAGGAGGCTGATAGGAAGTCTCAGTATCAGTTGGAGAGTTTGGAGCGGAAGCAGAGGCACCTTCGCCGGCAGCTGGACTTCCTGCGAGGGTCCTGTGGACACGGGGAGGGCGAGAGGATACGCACCGACAGCGTGGGATCAACCCACTGCTCCGAACGCTCCGACCGCTCAGACTCTGATCAAGGTACAGCGCTGAGATTTGACAGTAGTTCAGTTTTACTATGTAGCGATGGCAGCACCTTAACACAAAGTGCCTCCGGGAACCTCCAGAGGTTCCTCCTTACCAGCATGTAGCACCCTAAAGATCCACAGTGTAGACCTCCACAGCTGATGACTCACCCCATTCCATCTCTCTCTCTTTTTCTCTCTACAGAGGAGATCGAGGTAGATGTAGAGAGCACCGAGTTCTCCCATGGAGAGCTGGACAGTGTGAGCATGGCCAGCACCAGCGACCTGGACGACCACAGCAGCCTGCAGAGCCTGGCCAGCGACGAGGGCTATTCCTCCTGCAGCCTCAAGCTGGCCTTCAGCTCCTAGACATACATACATATATACACTCACTCACTCACTCACTGTCCCGAAAACGGCAACTACCAACGTCCCCCCTACAATGAGTCTACTCCAACACAATCGAGACACTCCCACTCCGCCCCGGCATCATCACCAAACACCCAACCCTGACCAGTCAGACTCTGCCATGTCGTCAACGTGACCAGTTCGCAAGCCTTCAACTGCTCCCTCTGGGTTGATTAACTAATGAATTGATTGATTGATTGATTTGATTAATTGATTGTTCCTGAATGTTTAAGCTTGGGAAAGCTGAACGCAGCACTGATTGTTTTTATAGACAGTTTCTAAGGATTCAGTGCAAATTTTACCCGATAGATTCGTCCTTCATTTTGTTTAGTTTGGGTTTTTTTTGCTCAGAATGAAATTTTCCGAAGTTATTCTAATTGCAATGGAGCAACTTTTAAATGTCGTTTTTTTGGTTGTTTTTTTTAACTCTCGAATTATCCCATTCCTCTGCACGCAAAGGTCCTCAAGGCTTGTGAGCTGGTCACCTGTTGGGACTTGATTTTTTTTTTTTTTCTTCCCAAAGCAACATTTCGGACCAATCTGCGAACCAACGTAACGCATAACGCGATTCGGACGTCCACTGGAACACTCTCTCCCAGCATATCAAGATCAGCCCTGTGTCTTCAGATCGTGTATTTATTGTTTTGTTGTTCTTATTTAATTATACATTTTTACGATCGTCCAAGGCTGCCCGATCCCGAGGTGCGAACTGCTATCGATTGGTGCTACGTAAAAACCAACTATACCAACAACAAAAAAAAAACGACGTCATCGCCGGAAATAAGGGGGTTAACAGAGGAACAAAAACAAACAAACTAAACAAAACAATACGTACGCGAAGCTCGTTCCCATGGATACTGGGAGATTTGGTGCATTCGAACCCGCGCCGGGCGTCCGGCGCCTCGGCGCAGCAGCTACCACAAGCAACTCTGCACTGTCCCGCCCTAGAGCCGACCCTAGAAACCACGGCACAGACCCCCTCCCCCCCCACAACTCATACCGCATCCCGACTAGAGTAGACGTCCCGACTAGCAGGAACAAGCAAAGCAATAACTCCTCTAGCCCCTCCCCTTCATCGCTACATCTCCTCAAGCCCCGCCCCCTTGTTGATTTTCTTTTTTTTTTTTTTTTTTTATCTTTTTTTTCTTTTTCCTCTTAAGGCACTTTTCAGTGTCCGTCCAAAAGAGCAAAATCCAACTTGCTTGTTTTTTTGTATATAATACATAAATAGTTTAATAAATTAAGAGAAAATGAAAAAAAAAAAATGGAAACAAAACAGAGTAAAAAAAAACAAAAAACAAACAAAAAAAACAGGTAGATACCCATGGGTAGAACTATTGCCTCTGTTGCTGTTTGTCTTGTGTTTTTGTGCATTTTAAATTATATTTTTGGAGAAATTTACTATCCTCAGATGTGCTGGCAGAGTGGCATGGACAGTATTTACCATTTTGTTCATTCGTTTGCGGCCCCAGTTCAACGATGACCGACCCGTTCGGTTCTGTAGCTGCCTGGACTTAAAACGCTCTGAGAACGGCAAGCCAACGAGTGACTGGAAGAATCGGAAGGCAAGCAGGGACCCCTGAACATGGACCCCTGAGCACAGACCCCTGAGCACGGATCTACTGGTGACTAAAAGAAACAGCGGTCCCACTTTTCGTTAAAAGTGTCTGTAATTACTGTGTAGTTACATATTAACAAGCATGTAATAACACTGTAATTACTATTGACTTAGCCGCTATTCCCGCGGTACAGCTTGTGTAATTACACGTATATCTTTACATACTTTAAATTGGACAGCTGTAACAGCGCATGCACTCTCAAATGTGGTTATAAATGTGTAATAACACAAGGATAGTTCGATTTATATGATTTACAGCTACTTTTCCTGGAATCCATCTGTAATAATGAATAAACCACCAGTAGTTGTATATATTATATATAGTTATTATCTATATTATGTGTTATTACATAGTTATTAGATGTTTCCCCCCCCATATACACTTTATATTGTTGCTCTAATAACAGTGTAATTACACATGAAAGGTCCAGTTATAGACATAGAAATAGCTATAACAGGAAAAGCAGCAGTGGCAGCTCATATAAACACAATACCCCCTTGCTTTATTACACATGTATAACCACAACAATATTGTAATATCTGTTAAGACACTTGTGTAATGAGTGAAAACTAAAGTTAATACATGTGTAATTACATGAGCTGTACCACGGTAATTCATCTGTAACAGCGAATGAACCAACTGTAGTTACGCTGTTATTGCATGGATTGTTAATATGTAATTACATTGTTATTAGACTTAATAGAAGTCATAATAAGGCTTGCTAATAATGGTGTTATTACACATTAACAGTGCATTACTAGCCATATAAACAGCTGAACAGAAAAGGCAGCAGTGGCAGTAATACAAATACGGCTTCCGTCACTTTTATTACACGTTTATAACCGCATAAATATATTGTTATAGCTAGGTAATAGACAAAATTACACAAAAGCTGTACTGCGGTAATCCATCGGCTGTAACAGCCAATAGGCCGCTAGTAGTGAAAGTAGTGATTATTAATGTGTAACTACACAGTTATTAGAGACTTACTAGGCTTTGTATGCGAAGTATTTCTAATAACTATGTAATAACACATTAACAATGCATGAATATACATAGAAATGGCTGTACCAGCAAAGGTGGCACTTTATATTACTCCAGTTACCCTCACTTTATTACACATGTATAAATAACCACACACTCGGGTAGTCAGTTACAGCTATAGAGATGCCCACGTGTAATTACACAAGCTATACTATGGTAATCCACCTGTAATAACAAATACATCGCCGTTGTTATTACAAGGGTCGTTAATGTGTAAACATACAAAGTTGCTGTAGTGTATAAACAGCTGTAGCAGGAACAGCAGCAGCGGCGGCGGCAGTTCACACAAACCCAATAAACACAATTACTCTCGCTTTATTACACATCTATAACCACATAAGAGAGGAGCTGCTGGTGCAGCTGTTCCAAAGGGTTCCTATAATAAAAACAGCTGCGACAGCTCATATAAACACCCTAAAGGACCCTCACTGTATTACATACACATCACTGAGCACCTACGCCATTGTTATTACAATGTAATAATGTGTTATTACACCGTTATTACAGACACTTGTATATATAAAGTGGGACCGAAACGACGACAGCAACAACAAAAAAAAAACACACAGTGCTACGAGTTGTGCTCTTAATGATTATTTATTAGATAGTTATTGTTTATTATTATTATTATTTTTATTTTGTTTGAGTGATTTTTGTTCCGTGTCGAAGCTGAGAGGCATTCCACGATCAGTACGGCGACACTGTGGATCCGGAGTCGGGGTGGGCCGCGCCCCCCGTCACTTTTCCGCCTGTTATTTTCCCGCCTTATACTCGAGTGGAAAGAACGAGCGGCCTGGATTTATTACAAATAATGAATTCTTTAAAATTTCTCATATTTATTCCTCCTCCCTGATTCACAGCTTTGGGGGAGGAGCTTAATTTATTTGTTTTTCCTTCTCTTTGTTTGTTTGTTTATTTTTCTCAATTTATTTCTGTCTCTTTTTTTTTTTCTCGCTGATGCTTTGGTATGCATTCCTCCTCCCGCCTCGCTGGGCGGCTTAAGGCAGAAATTCAGTTGTTTTATTTTTAGCGTCCTCTTTGAACATGAACCCGTCCTGCTTCCACGGCTGCCGCTCAAGAACCAGCGCTGGATCCGCCGCCACCGGACAGCGGCTGCACGTTCCTTTGTGCGGAACTGCCGCGCCGCTCCTGCGGACTTGCTAACATGGCTAACAGCTGAGCTTCGCGAGTTAGCGGGATGCTAGCTTAAAACGCTGGCTCATCGGCACTCGTTATTGGGGCTGTTAGCACCATTAGCGCTGCTGGCGCTGTTGGCACTATCCTTGAGCGGTTGGATGGAGCTGGACTGAACATGGTGCTGTTTTAACACCAGGCCAAACTACAGACGAACACTGTATCTCTCTCTCTCTCTCTCTCTCTCTCGCGCAATCTCTCTCCCAACTTTTGAAGACTACCTTCTTTTTTCCATTTGTTTCTTTTCATGATCTGCACTTCAATAATCCAGGGCCCATGTTGAAAAACCACTGCTTTCGAACACGGCGACTCAACACTTCGGACCGCAGTGCTGATCTGGGATCAGCTGATGGCCGGTAACGTCGAGCTTCTCAGGGCAGGCGGGGTCAGGCTTTTATTTTCAGGCCTATCTATTCGGATGGGCTCTTAGAGGGAAATCTGACCCGGGTTCAGGTCGGATACGCCGGGACTGTGTACGCTGGCCATGTAGAAAGGGGTCGACCTCCCCTTTGGTGGTCAGCTAATGAGAAACCCTGAGAAGCTTGACGCGTGGGGATCCACGCTCTCGTCCGTGTTGGGAAAGCTCTGGTTAAGGGAGAGTGGGCCTGGAGTTTGAGGAAGCTATTCCACCTGGGAGAAGCGAGGTCCTGGTGAACTTTGTGGCCATTCTTTGTAAAACATGCACTCTGATTATAGCTGTAAGTCAAACTGCAATACTTACAATAAAAACACAGAGATTGTCAAATCTGAAGACCAAACCATGCCTGTGGCCGTCCTTTTATTTCTGCTGCCTTTAAGGGAAGGGTCTTTGGGAGGCCAGATCTACCATATACGTGACCTGGGGGACTGTCCAGGGACACCCACCAAGGTCACTCTCTGGGATTTTGAGTTGGGGGTTGGGAATGAATGAGGTAAGGTGGGTTACTCCAACAAAAGTAGACAACAGAAGACACATTGATTGAGTGGGTGTCCCAATACTTTTGTCCATTTAGTCCCCCCCAAGCAATGAGCCATTATAGAAAACAAAACGGGTAGATCTGCTCAACCAATCACGTAGCACCAGGGCTTAATGTTCTGCAGAGACATTAAGTGTCCAAAAGTTTGTGGACACCCCTTCTAATAAATGCACTCAGCCACTTCACCTACTGCCCCCATTGCTGACACTGATGTGCAAATGCGCAAACACACACACACACACATATATATATATATATATATATATATATATACACACACAGCTTGTCTAGTCCCTGTAGAGAAGTACTGCCAATAGAATAGGACCATCTGAAGCAGATAAACCTGATGAACCTATCAGCACCATGCTGCCTAATAATGCCAGGTGTGGGCTAGAGGGGTGTATAAAGCCCCCCCAGCACTGAGGAGTAGTGGGGCACTGGAGGAACTGTGTTCTCTGGAATGTTGGTTGGTGCTCCATCCAATAATGTTGGGATGAGGTGGGATGGTGCTGATCATCATCCAACACGCTGACCTCACTAACCCTAGCTCTTGACACCGAATGCAATCAATCAAATCCTCACAGCAATGCTTACTCCTCACTGGACAGTAGAGACAGTTACTCCAGCAAAAGCAGCGTCAGCTCTTTCAGAAGAGGCAATGAACAACGAGCAGCTGTCCCAATACTTTTGTCAATAGGGCGTGTATATGAAAACGTACTCTTAAAGGTTATTCAGGCAGAATATCAGAAGGCGAGTACAGGTGCTTTACAAATGGATAGAATTAGAATGAAATTAGACAATTAATTAATCAATTAATCAATTAATCAATTCATGAACTCCAGATCTCATCAGAGAAAGCAGGTGAAGATAAATCCAGTAAAAAGGAGAAACAAGAGCTTCTCATTCTGAAGAAAGAAAGTAGTGAGATCTTGTCGGTGAGCTAGTCTGAAGAACAGAGCTCGGTTCCTCCAGGGTTCTCCTGGACGCCCCCCAGTCCAGCCAGCACAGCGTGGAGGATGTGTTCAACTCCATCAGCAGCAGCAGCAGCAGCAGCTCACCTGATTTACCATCATTAAGCCCTGATTTACCACCAAACCAGGTGTTGATCTGAGGAGAACTCTAAATAATACTAGACTCCATGAGAGAGGAGAACTTTGGAGATGTTCTAAAGATGAACACAGTGATGGAGAACCACCACCACCACTTTCTGTAGGAGTGATATTTGAAGTTGAGCCTGATGACCACTGTAAGCTGTGCAGCGTGAGCGACATCTGGGGGTCGACTGCTGGAACTACAGGCTGAGTGGGCCGCTATTCTGATGACGTCCAGGTTAAAATTTTTAATATAAAATACTGTCTGGCAAAAGCTTGCATCTCCATTTTGACTGGGTTTACTTTTTGACGCAATATGAACCAGCGGACCAATAGAAATGCTCCAACAGACCTGTCCAAGCTTCTGTCTAAAATCACGGCAGTAAAAAGTCCAATCTATCCAGAATCACTGAGCAGAACTACAGGACACTCCATGCAAATCCACGAAGGGTACTACATTTCCCACAATGCCTCAGCGGGAGTAATGGACTTTAGGCCTCTAACAACCCTGTAACCTTCCGCACATAGCTGCAGATTAGAGCAGTGAAGCTAAGCTAGCAAAGCTAAAGTGGTTCTCAATGATTGCTATGGAATCAATAATCAAGGTGGTCGCTAAGGTGTTGCCATGTAGTTGGTGCTTGCAGTGGTGTTGCCATGTTATAAGTGTGTGGTAAAAAACAATAGTGCTAAAACTATTGCCAGAAATCTCATTCAGTATGTTGGGCTAATAGGCCCGGTGTCCATAAACTTTTGGCTAAAGTAGGGGGTGCCAAAACCTTTGGCAAAAAGCTCATCCTATACATTTGGCTAATTGAGTGGTGTCCACAGACCTTCGGCTAAAGTGTGGGGTGCCAAAACTTTTGCTTGAAAGATTGTTTAGAGCAAAATATTATCGAATACTTTGGGCTAATAGAGCTGTGTCCACATACTTTTGGCTAAAGTAGGGGGTGCCAAAACCTTTGCCAAAAGCTCATCCAATACATTTGGCTAATTGAGCAGTGTCCACATACTTTGGGCTAAAGTGCGGGGTGCCAAAACTATTGCCAAAAAGCTCATTCAGTATGTACGGCTAATAGACCGATGTCCATAAACTTCTGACTAAAGTAGGGGGTGCCAAAACTTTTGCCAAAAAGCTCATCCAATACATTTGGCTAATTGAGCAGTGTCCACAAACTTTTGGACAAAGTATGGGGTGCCAAAACATTGGCCTGGCCTGGAGTTAAGACTCCCAGCATTGTACTGAGTACTAGCCACAGTGGAGTCACCACTAGATGGCAGCATCGGCCTATGGCTTCAGAGGCACGGTTGGAGGGCTGTGGGTAGTCAGGACTACCTTAGTGGAGTCAAGGCGAGTCAAGGGATCGAGGAAGGGATCAACCAAATAATGACTCTGTGGCTGTGTCCCAATTCTCAGGCTGCATCCTCCTGAGTCTGAATTTATAGGCCGACTGGCCTGTCCCATTTCGAAGGCTCCTTCCTCTGCTGAGAATTGCGCCCTTCGTCTCGTCCTTCTCCAGCCGATATTTCCCAAAATTCCTTGCATGCCGGAGTGAACAGCGACTGATAAGTACACTACTGTTTTAGGGAGCAAGTAGCAGACGGCTAGGGACGCAAACAGGTACTCGGCCATAGAGCACCTGCCATTCGAAGGAAGCAGCCCCTGGATTGAGACACAGCCATTGTCTCGAAATGTTGACCTACCTCTCGAAATAGTGACTACCTGCCTCCAGATGCTGCCTTTGTACCTCAAAATGACGACTTCCTATGTGCCTCACTTATGAACTTGTTATGTGAACGCAGCCCTAGACCAGGGGTACTCACATATTTACCAAAAGTATTGGGACACCTGCTCATTCATCGTCTCTTCTGATGTCAAGGGTATATCAAGAGTGGACCCTGCTTTTGTTGGAGTAACTGTCTCTACAGCATGAGCGGGATTCGAACTATCCTAACTAGTGCCGAACTAGCCCTAATCACCACCTTATCTGTACTGAGACCTCCCCCTGACTGTGATTGGTCATAATTACCACCTTATCTGTACTGAGACCTCCCCCTGACTGTGATTGGTCCCAATTGCTACCTTGTTTTGGTCTTAGACATTCTAATTGGTCCTAATCACATCCTCCTCCTGATTGTGATTGGTCCTAATCACATCTTCCTCCTGACTGTGATTGGTCCCGGTTGCTGCCTTGGTTTGGTCTTAGATCTCCTCCTGATTGTGATTGGTCCTAATCACATCCTCCTCCAGACTGTGATTGGTCCTAATCACATCCTCCTCCAGACTGTGATTGGTCCCGGTTGCTGCCTTGTTTTGGTCTTAGATCTCCTCCTGATTGTGATTGGTCCTAATCACATCCTCCTCCAGACTGTGATTGGTCCTAATCACATCCTCCTCCAGATTGTGATTGGTCCTAATCACATCCTCCTCCTGGCTGTGATTGGTCCTAATCACATCCTCCTCCTGACTGCAGTTGGTCCTGATCACATCCTCCTCCTGGCTGTGATTGGTCCTAATCACATCCTCCTCCTGATTGTGATTGGTCCTAATCACATCCTTCTCCTGATTGTGATTGGTCCTAATCACATCCTCTCCATGACAGTGATTAGTCCTAATCACATCCTCCTCCTGATTGCAATTGGTCCTAATCACCACCTTGTTTGAGATTAGACCTCCCTTTGACTGTGATTGGTCCCAATCACTGCCTTGTTTTGGTCTTAGATCTCTCCTGACTGTGACTGGTCCTAATCACATTCTCCTCTTGACTGTAATTGGTCTTAATCACATCCTCCTCCTGACTGTGATTGGTTCTAATCACCACTTTTTCTCTGGTTATTGTGACAGCACCTCATTCCATCGGACCCCTCAGGGCTCTTACGTTTTTGATGATCTCAAAATAACGCTTCCGTGAGGAACTGATGACTTTTGGTCTTGGAATTTTGACTTGGCATCTTGAAATGTTGACTAATCCAAAACTGGGAGAGACTGAAACAAGGCAAGTCGGAAGGAGCCCGAGACCAAGTCCAGACCAAAGCGAGGTCAAGAACTGGAGAACATCTAGTGGCCTCTAGAATACCAAGCCTTGAAGGAATGGTTCTACAGAACAGTTGGTTCCTGGTGCCAGAAGGTTCTTTACCCCCCCCCCCCCCCCCCTAAAACAAGTCTAAGTCAGACGTAGTACTCGGGTACTCATAGGTACCATTCTGAACCCAGACCCCAGTTCTGTGGAAGACGACGGGACCCTCGTACGTTGCCGTTCCCCACTGCAGTGGATGCTTACCGAGCCTGAAAATAGATATGTCGAGCAGGGTTCGAGTTCTGACGGGTCTGTCAGTTGTGTTTTCATCGGTGAGTCATAACTCATAGTTGGTGGGTT
Organism: Salminus brasiliensis; assembly: GCF_030463535.1. Lineage (NCBI taxonomy): Eukaryota > Metazoa > Chordata > Actinopteri > Characiformes > Bryconidae > Salminus > Salminus brasiliensis. The sequence continues at coordinate 2,572,150 of NC_132902.1, read as the reverse complement.
GATTGACAGCTCCCGGTGTGGCGTTTGGCCCCCTCGAGGGCTCGTCGGGTTGGTGAGTCATCAGGTGTGATCTGAGATCTGTATTTACTTGCTCAGACAATCCAGCGATCACAGCGTCGCCGCACAGCCCAGATCCGTACACACGGCAGAGGCTTCCTTCCAGCCTGAGATGCTTCCAGAAACACATTAGTAGGTTGGTCTCAAATCAGCAGTACGAGCACCTCCCCCTGATCACCGTCTTGATGGTCTCAGGACCTCCTCCTGACCACCACCTACACCTACCTGCGACTGGTCCCAATCACCAGTTTTTTGTGTGGCTGGGACTGGCCCTAATCACCACCGCTGCACAACTATGACCTTGTTTGTTCTGAGACCTCCCCCTGATTGTGATTGGTCCTAATCACGACCTTGTTTTGGTCTTAGACCTCCTCCTGACAGCGGTTGGTCCTATTCAACACCTTTTCTGTTCCGAGACCTCCCCCTGGTTGTGATTGGTCCTAATCACCATCTTGTTTGAGGTTAGACCTCCCCTTGACTGCGATAGGTCCAAATGACGTTTTTGAAATTTGAAATTTTACGTTTTGAGACCTCCCCCTGATTGTGATTGGTTCTAATCACCATCTAGTTTGTTCTGAGACCTCCCCTTGACCCTCCCCCTGACGGATCCCAATCTCGACCTCCCCTGACTGTGATTGGTCCCAATCGCTACCTTGTTTTGGTCTTAGATCTCCTTCTGATTGCAGTTGGTCCAAATCACAACCTCCTCCTGACTGTGATTGGTCCAAATCACAACCTCCTCCCGACTGTGATTGGTCCAAATCACAACCTTCTCCTGACTGTGATTGGTCCAAATCACAACCTCCTCCCGACTGTGATTGGTCCTAATCACCACTTTTTATGTTCTGAGACCTCCCCCTGATTGTGATTGGTTCTAATCACCATCTAGTTTGTTCTGAGACCTCCCCTTGACCCTCCCCCTGACTGCGATTGGTCTTAATCACCACCACATTTTCTGAGACCTCTCCCTGACAGTGATTGGTCCTAATCACCGCCTTACCTTGTGTGTTCTGAGACCTCCCCCTTCATTAGGATTGGTCGTAATCCCAGTCACCTTTGTTCTGAGACCGCCCCCTGACTGTGATTGGTCTTGAATGACAGATCGTCCTGAATTGAGTGTTTAGTTTCATATGGCCTGCGAGCCGCTGCAGTCTGTCCTTGGTCACTTAAAAGGAAATGCAGAGAAACGTAGTTACTCACCACGGACGTCACCATCAGCCGCAGCAGCAGCACTGACCCCAGATCAGTCTGGAAGCCTCTGACTCACTTCACTGTTGATTCACATTGTGGGAGGGGGTGATGCTGCAGGGCCGAAACACACAGACCCACAGTCGGCCTGGTCAAGTTTCTGCTACCATGTGAAATCGAAAACCAGTGACCACAGCCCATAAGAGCCGCCATGACTCAGGGCTCAGTGAGAGAATGCTAGACATCCTGCATTTATCTACAGACTGCTTTTATCTACAGTCTGCTTTTATCTACAGACTGCTTTTATCTACAGTCTGCTTTTATGTACAGACTGCTTTTATCTACAGACTGTTTTTATCTACAGACTGTTTTTTTCTACAGACAGCTTTTATCTACAGACTGTTTTGATCTACAGACTGTTTTTATGTACAGACTGCTTTTATCTACAGACTGTTTTTATCTACAGACTGTTTTTTTCTACAGACAGCTTTTATCTACAGACTGTTTTGATCTACAGACTGTTTTTATGTACAGACTGCTTTTATCTACAGACTGTTTTTATCTACAGACTGTTTTTTTCTACAGACAGCTTTTATCTACAGACTGTTTTGATTTACAGACTGTTTTTATCTACAGACTGTTTTTATCTACAGACTGTTTTTTTCTACAGACAGCTTTTATCTACAGACTGTTTTGATCTACAGACTGCTTTTATGTTCAGACTGCTTTTATCTACATATGTCTTTTATTCAAAGACTCCTTTTAACTACAGACTGCTTTTATCTACAGAATGTTTTTATCTACAGACTGTTTTATCTACATACTGTTTTGATCTACAGACTGCTTTAATCTACAGACTGTTTTGATCTACACTGTTTTTGTCTACATACTGCTTTTATCTACAGTCTGCTTTTATCTACATACTGTTTTTATCTACAGACTGTTTTATCTACAGACTGCTTTTATCTAAAGACTCCTTTTAACAGCAGGCTGCTTTTAACTACAGACGGCCTTTAAACCACAGACGGCTATCATCTACAGACGGTTTTCATCTTCTGACTACTTTTATCTTCAGACTACTTTTAACTGCAGGCATCTCACAATGGAGGCCTTTAGTGACTAATGTCAGTGTGTGTGTGATATTGACAAGCTCAGTGTGTGATTTGATATTAGTGTGTAATCTATGTGTGTGTGTGTGTGTGTGTGTGTGTGTGTAAATAACGATTAAGCAAAGCGTCTTCTTCCTGCATGCTACGCAAGGGGACAGATGGATGACTATGACAAATCACACACACACACACACACAGTTACCCTTCTATTCAGCAAAAGTGTGTGATATGAGGACGTCAGCATCGTTAATGCTTAATGTGTGATCACACACTGCTGCTTCACACACACACACACACACACGCCAAAGTGAGAGAAAAGCATTGAGAAAAACAGCAGAGTCAGGAGCGACGTTACACACTGATGATGCTGACTGCCTCCGACTCTGACGTCCGCTGATTTCTCGCTAATTCTGCAGGCTGTGTGTGTGTGTGTGTGTGTGTGTGTGTGTGTGTGTGTGGAGATGGGAACTCTAGTTTACGCTCCAGTCGCATGTCAACTGACAAAGGAGCCGGGCCTGCACAAATCAAGCCTGATTTGCACCCAACTTCTCAGACTGGCCCCTGGACACTGAAAACTCAGACTAGCACCCCAGAGACTCAAGATTCAGACTCGCACCCCAGAGACTCAAGATTCAGACTCGCACCCCAGAGACTCAAGATTTAGACTCACACCCCAGAGACTCAAGATTTAGACTCACACCCCAGAGACTCAAGATTCAGACTCACACCCCAGAGACTCAAGATTCAGACTCGCACCCCAGAGACTCAAGATTCAGACTCGCACCCCAGAGACTCAAGATTTAGACTCACACCCCAGAGACTCAAGATTTAGACTCACACCCCAGAGACTCAAGATTCAGACTCACACCCCAGAGACTCAAGACTCAGACTCGCACCCCAGAGACTCAAGATTCAGACTCACACCCCAGAGACTCAAGATTCAGACTCGCACCCCAGAGACTCAAGATTCAGACTCACACCCCAGAGACTCAAGATTCAGACTCGCACCAAATTGACTCAAGATTCAGACTCGCACCCCAGAGACTCAAGATTTAGACTCACCCCAGAGACTCAAGATTCAGACTCACACCCCAGAGACTCAAGATTCAGACTCGCACCCCAGAGACTCAAGATTCAGACTCGCACCCCAGAGACTCAAGACTCAGACTCGCACCCCAGAGACTCAAGATTCAGACTCGCACCCCAGAGACTTGAGACTCAGACTAGCACTCCATTGCCACAAGACTGGACTCTGAGTTGCAGACTAGCAACTAGCAAACTGTCTTTGATGTGTACCTCTTGAAACAGCATCACACTCGCTGTCTCTCACTGTCTGTTTGAATTGTCTCTCACGTCCCCACCACTCTCTTTCACATACTCTCAGTCTCGGCCTCCGACCAACAGGAAATGCAGTGTGACTCAGTGTGTGTGTGTGTGTGTATGTGTGCATGTGCTGCACCACCTCATGCTTAATAATATTTTTCAGTGCAGATGCATCATTCATAAAACAGCAGAAGAGACGTGATCATCAGGACCTGCACTGTGTGTGTGTGTGTGTGTGTGTGTATTGTGTTGTGACTCAGACTCAACTCAGACTTATACCCCAAAGACTCAAGACTCGATTTAGACTCATACCCCAGGGATTCGACTCGGACTCATACCCCAGAGACTCAGACTTAACTCAGACTCATACCCCAGAGACTCAGACTTAACTCAGACTCATACCCCAGAGATTCAGACTTAACTCAGACTCATACCCCAGAGACTCAGACTTAACTCAGACTCATACCCCAGAGACTCAGACTCATACCCCAGAGACTCAGAATCTGCGATTCTGAAGTGGTCATTCAGTTAAGATACTTGTGTGTGGACTCACAATTTTCACACTTTCATTGCAATCAAACACACACACACACACACACACACACACACACACACACCGCACATGTGTGTGGGCCTTCCCTGGCTAGGCTGGTGACCTTACACACGAGCATCTCTTTTCAGAGTGGCTACTCCTTAACTTTCTCTCTCTCTCTCTCTCTCTCTTTTTTACTCTTTCTTCCTCTCTCTCTCTCTATCTCTCTCTCTCTCTCATTCTTTCTCTCTCTCTCTCTCTCTCTCTTTTTTACTCTTTCTTCCTCTCTCTCTCTCTCTCATTCTTTCTCTCTCTCTCTCTTATTCTCTTTCTCTCTTATTCTCTCTCTCTCTCTTATTCTTTCTCTCTCTCTCTTATTCTTTCTCTCTCTTATTCTTTCTCTCTCTCTCTCTCTTATTCTTTCTCTCTCTCTCTTATTCTTTCTCTCTCTCTCTTATTCTTTCTCTCTCTCTCTCTTATTCTTTCTCTCTCTCTTATTCTTTCTCTCTCTTATTCTTTCTCTCTCTCTCTCTCTTATTCTTTCTCTCTCTCTCATTCTTTCTCTCTCTCTCTTATTCTTTCTCTCTCTTATTCTTTCTCTCTCTCTCTCTTATTCTTTCTCTCTCTCTCTTATTCTTTCTCTCTCTCTCTCTCTCTCTCTTATTCTTTCTCTCTCTCCCCCTCTCTCTCTCTTATTCTTTCTCTCTCTCTTATTCTTTCTCTCTCTCTCTCTCTCTCTTATTCTTTCTCTCTCTCTCTTATTCTTTCTCTCTCTTATTCTTTCTCTCTCTCTCTCTCTCTTATTCTTTCTCTCTCTCCCTCTCTCTCTCTCTTATTCTTTCTCTCTCTCTCTCTCTCTCTTATTCTTTCTCTCTCTCCCTCTCTCTCTCTCTTATTCTTTCTCTCTCTCTTATTCTTTCTCTCTCTCCCCCTCTCTCTCTCTTATTCTTTCTCTCTCTCCCCCTCTCTCTCTCTTATTCTTTCTCTCTCTCTTATTCTTTCTCTCTCTCCCCCTCTCTCTCTTATTCTTTCTCTCTCTCCCCCTCTCTCTCTCTTATTCTTTCTCTCTCTCTTATTCTTTCTCTCTCTCCCCCTCTCTCTCTCTTATTCTTTCTCTCTCTCCCCCTCTCTCTCTCTTATTCTCTCTCTCTCTCTTATTCTTTCTCTCTCTCTTATTCTCTCTCTCTCTCTTATTCTTTCTCTCTCTCTTATTCTTTCTCTCTCTCTTATTCTCTCTCTCTTATTCTTTCTCTCTCTCTCTCATTCTTTCTCTCTCTCTCTTATTCTTTCTCTCTCATTCTTTCTCTCTCTCTCTCATTCTTTCTCTCTCTCTTATTCTCTCTCTCTCTTATTCTTTCTCTCTCTCTCTCATTCTTTCTCTCTCTCTTATTCTTTCTCTCTCTCTTATTCTTTCTCTCTCTCTCTCATTCTTTCTCTCTCTCTTATTCTCTCTCTCTCTTATTCTTTCTCTCTCTCTCTCATTCTTTCTCTCTCTCTTATTCTTTCTCTCTCTCTTATTCTTTCTCTCTCTCTCTCATTCTTTCTCTCTCTCTTATTCTTTCTCTCTCTCTCTCTCATTCTTTCTCTCTCTCTTATTCTTTCTCTCTCTCTTATTCTTTCTCTCTCTCTCTCCCCCTCTCTCTCTCTTATTCTTTCTCTCTCTCTCTCTCTCTCTCTCCCCCTCTCTCTCTTATTCTTTCTCTCTCTCTCTTATTCTTTCTCTCTCTCTTATTCTTTCTCTCTCTCTCTTTTTATATAAGATAACAAAGCCTAGATGCTAGATATCTGTCTACTAGAGTCACACACACACACACACACAGTAATTGGTGAGTCACTATGACGCATGTCCATTGCAACAAAAGCTGTAGCACTGTGTGTGTGTGTGTGTGTGTGTGTGCGTGTGTGTGTGTGTGTGTTAGTTGCAGTAATGGTAAAGCAGTGGTGCTGGGGCTTATGTAGTGTGTGTCGCGTGTAAAGTTCTGATCCAGTGTCACTAAACTACTCACAGACAACAGCGCAGCTGATGTGGACACGCCACCAGGATTAGATACACCATGTGTCCAAATGTTTGTGGACGCCCTTTCTAACAACTGCACCCAGCTGCTTTAAGCTGTGAACGTGAACTGCGCTCCCCACCTCTAGGGGGAGCCCAAGTCTCTCATAGTGCAGCTTTAATAGAAGGCAAGTCGATTAGGATATATGCAAATGAGATGCAAAGCCAGGTACCCTGAACAGGAGCGGGTACCGACGGGTGGTCCGACCCCCTGCGGAAAAGGCCGGGATCCTCAAGGGGTTTCTAATAAAGTGTCCGTTCTGTCAACAGTATGAACGCATGCCTGAGAACAACTGCAAGTGTCAGCAAGCCGGAGCCCCGTTCAGCTGAACCGACGTGTTTCTTGGTACCACACACACACACACACACACACACACACTCACGCCCTTGCCACTCCTTTCCCGGTGGCTGAGTTTGAAAGGGGGGTTTCAGGGCTGTTATGACTGTTCCGGTTTCGCTCTCGGTCAGACCAGAAACACTCCGACACGGAACAGAAAACCTATGGCGGGGGGGATGGGGGGCGGCGGGGGGGCTAACGCTCCGATCAGACAGGAATAGACGGTATCTAACCCGCCCTCTACCAGCCACCCAAACCGGCGTTACTAAGGACAACCCAGCCGATGGGTGCGTAAGTGGAAACGACCACAGACCCTGAACAGAGTGTTTCTGTAAATGAGCCACAACATTAAGACCACCACAGCTCTGACCCATCAAGGCACGGACTCTACGGGACCTCTGGAGGTGCCCTGTGGGATCTGCTCTGTGGGATTCCTGAGCTTTGAGGAAAGGCAAACAACACAAAGCAGCGACTGGACGGCGTCTGGGGGGTGGGGTGGGGTGTGATGGGGGGGTTCGACGCACGGCCTGAGGATGTGGCCTGTTTCGGCAGCCCGGAGCTGCTCCCATTTCCTGTAGGACGGGAAATGCCAGGCCCCGCTGGGCTTTGTCACTAGGAGAGGGCAGGAAAGGGAAGCAGGCCGGAGGAAACGGCTCCACTGCAAAATTTACGTACTCTCTCACGTACTGTACACACTGTCTCTCCTGCTGTACAACACACACACACACACACACACACACTTCTGCTCTGCCTCTTGTTCTTGTTCATGACATTAAAAACCACCGACAGGCAGAAAGAGGAACCTCGACGATCTGGCTCCAGTGGCACCTGTGACGGGGTGGAGATATTAGGCAGCAAGTGAACGGTCCCGGCCTTTTCTAGGGTGTTCCCGATTTGCTGTGGTCCGGTGAACCAGCGAGCTTTTTGGTGGCCCGAGTGGGACCTACTCAGGCTTATTCGGGTGGAGTTTCTGAAACCACAGGGTGTCGTTCCTCTTAAAAGGGAAGTAAAGCAGGTGGGCCTCCTGCAGTCCGTCACCGCAGAACACACCGAGCAGCGGTTATTCCCCCGGGCCAACGCACTCTACACACACACCTAGCCAGTGAAGGGTCTCGCTGAAGGGCCCGAAACCTTTTAACCCCTTGGAATTCCCCATTCCCCTGTCAAACTGTAAAAAATTAATGCAATCAAATCCTCACAACAATGCTCCAGTAGCTCCAAATCTAGTAGAAAGCCTTCTTCTCTGGACAGTCGAGACAGTTACTCCAACAAAAGCAGGAGAAAGTCTTTTTAATGCCGTTGATTTCAGAAAAAGTGTGCAGGTGTCCCAATACTTTTGTCAATTAAGCGTATGCCTGTTTTAGGTTGGAAGAGCAGAGCGGTTTGAGCGAGTGAAACTCACTTCACACTTTAGTTTTTTTTGTTTTACTTTCAGGAGTATTTCTGGCCTCTCGCGCTGGTCATTTACTGTAAGTGTGTGTGTGTGTGTGTGTGTGTGAATGTGAGAGAGAGATCTAGCCGTGCTCGTGGCTTTTCCACGGTGTAAACCCTGGGACCTCAGATGCTGAGGTCAGCTGGGTTTTAAGTTTTCCGAAGAAACAAGAGACTACAATGGGTGGCACAGTCAGGGTCAGCATTACTGACTTCCTGACAACAGCTGATAGTGTGTGTGTGTGTGTGTGTGTGTGTGTGTGTGCGTCTACTGGCTCTGCGCGATTCACATAGCGAGGCTGTTCCCTCGGTAGTGCTACGTCTGGTACACCGTGTTAGAAAGCCCTTCACTTTGCTGGTGTCTGTGTTAGCTAGCCGCCCTCCAGCTCTAGTTTCTGACCCCAGAGACGCTCATGACTGGACGTGTTTGGTGAAGGACGCTCTCTCAGCCTTGCAGAAACCCCGATGTGTGTAAGAAGGGGCTAAATGGGTCAATTCGTGGTCAAACACTGGAGAAAACATGCTAATGCTAGCTTAAACTAGCTTTCTGCTTGCCTGTAGGAATTCGGTTAGTATGTTAGCGCTATGCTAATGCTTGCGTGTGTGTGTGTGTGTGTGTGTGTGTGAGGTTCTAGATTAAACAGCTGTCCACATTCGTTAGCATGTCCACTAAACGGACAAAAGTATTGGGACACCTGCTCATCCATTGCTTCTTAAAAAAGAGCTACTCCTGTTTCTACTGTCCCTAGAAGAAGGCTTCCTACTAGATTTTGGAGGAGCATTACTGTGAGGATTTGATTGCATTCAGTGACACAAGTTCTTCCGCTGCTCCACAGCTCAATGCCCTGCCCTCTTTAGCCCACGTTTGCTTTAGGCTTGGTAGGCCCATAGGTTCCTCAGATGTTTATCCACGCTCCAGATAGTCCTATTCTATTGGCAGTCCTTCTCAACAGGGGCTAGACGAGCTTTTGTGTGTGTGTGTGTGTGTGTGTGTGTCTGTGCATTTGCACATCTGTGTCAGCAATAGGTGCAACTTATTGTAACCTTAAATGCATGCGTTAGAAGGGGCGTCCGCAAACTTTTGGTATAAGGTAGATGGTGAAACTACAAGACGTTCTAAGTCGGATTCTGCTGACTTCCCAGGTCTTCGGTTTTTGGTTTGTTACGAAACCAAGGAGCATCACATCCGTAACGGTGGCTAGGCTTTATTGCCGCATCGTGAGTGGGACACACGGACGGCCGCTGCGTGGACGTCCGGCCGTGTTGTCTGAGCTGAGCTGTTAGTCATATAGCCGCTATGAGTCAGGTTTGGTATTTGCTTATGGGAGGTTGACTCAGAGCCGTATCTCTGGCCTTCAGCCTCGACATGGCGGACCACGGTGGGCTGGCTGTCCGGAAAACACAAACCTGTGGGTTGTTTGGGCTTCAGTGAAGCTAAACATATCCCTGTACTGTGTATCGGGCCAAATGTACACAGTCTGCTAACTGGAGCTGTGAGGCAAATGTGGCTAGCAGGTAGCTGCTAGCCGATAATTAGCACCGATCTTCCTGTGGGAATTCTGTCGGTGCTGGTGTTTATAGACAACGTTGTCCAGAAGAAAACCCCCTGAGGAAGTCTGTTAGGGCTTACTAAACACGAGTGTGTGGTGATCTATGCCCTCGGTTAGCATCGTGCTAATGCTTGTTAGCTACATTAGCCTCGTAGCTCCAAAGCAAACCTAAAGAAGCTAACTCCGAATAACAGAGTTTGCTACACGAGTTAACGTCTAAATAAACAAAATCTGTGGTAAATTGTGTTTTTAAAAAAGGAAAATTATGTAAATTAGATACGTAGCACCGATCATCTTGCCGAAATTCTGTCTTTGTAGGTGTTTATAGACAGCAGTGTCCAGAACCCCCTGAGGAAGTCTGTTAGGGCTTACTAAACACGAGTGTGTGGTGATCTATGCCCTCGGTTAGCATCGTGCTAATGACTGCAGTGTAAACGTCCATTGTTTGTTAGCTAAATTAGCAGTCCTGGCTAATCGACTCCAAACATGGAGATGTTTGGTGATGGACACTTTCTTAGCTTAGCAGAAACCCTGACGTGTACAAATAGGGGCTATATGTGTCATGTTGTGGTCAAAACCACAGTGTCCAGAAGAAAAGCACCTGAGAAAGTCTGTTAGGGCTTACTAAACATGAGTGTGGTGATCTATGCTCTCGGTTAGCACCATGCTAATGACTGCAGTGTAAACGTCCATTGTTTGTTAGCTAAATTAGCCTCGTAACTTGGAATATCAGAGTTTGCTGCTTGGGTTAGCGGCTAAATAAACAAAACAGTGTTTTAAAACAGGGGGAAAGGGTCATGTGTCAAGTTGTGGTCAAAACCTGGAGAAAAACACCCTAAAGCTAGCTACTTTCTGCTAGCCTGTTAGCTAAATTAGCCTCGTAACTTGGATTATCAGAGTTTGCTGCTTGGGTTAGCGGCTAAATAAACTTTGTGGTAAATTTGTGGTAAATTGTGTTTTAAAACTGACTGACTGTGGTGAACTTCCGCTCAGCTAGCAGACAACCTGCATAGGCCTGAACATCCCCCTGTATAGGAGGGTTTAGTCATATGCTTAACGGACAAAAGTATTGGGACACCTGCACATTCATTGCTTCTTCTGAAATCAAGGGTATTAAAAAGAGCTTCTTCTGTTTTTGTTGGAGTAGCTGTCTCTACTGTCCAGGGAAGAAGGATTTCTACTAGATTTTGGAGGAGCATTGCTGTGAGGATTTGATTGACTGCATTTAGCGACAAGAGCGTTGTGAGGTCAGGATGTTGGATGATGATCACCATCAGAAGTACTGGAGTTCCAACACAGTTAGTCCCACTGCTCCACAGCTCCAATGCTGGGGGGCTTTATACCGTCTTTAGCCCACGCCTGGCATTAGAGGCATGATGGTGCCAATAGCAATGGGTGCAACTTCAAGTAGCAGAATGCATTCATTAGAAGGGGTGTCCACAAACTTTTGGACAAATTGTGTATCTCATTTTCTCTGCAGGTTCCACACACACACACCACCGTGCACCACCCGACTGATATACGTGTTGACACACATACGCTTCTTTCCAACCTCACCCTCTTTCTCCAAGCACACACACACACACACACACACACACACACAAAAAATTGATTCCACCCCCAAGCTCATATCCCCCTATGAGTCATACCAAGCACATGTGTTGGTCAGAGAGAGCCAGAGTGGTGTGTGTGTGTGTGTGTGTGTGTGTGTGTGTTTGACAGGTCCTGCTGTAATGAAGGCACTGGGTTAGTGGGCTAAATTTAGCTCCTCTCTGAGCTGGAGGTGAGATGGTGGGTTGGAGGACCAGGGGGAGAACAGGCCTGCACCTGAGCATGGGTCACCTCTCTCTCTCTCTCTCTCTCTTTCTCTGTGTCTCTCTCCCCCTCTTCCCATGGGGCACTGCATACTTCGAGGGAAGTCACCACCACCACCAATGAAAAACCTGAAGCTGAGATCCAGGAACTCCCTCCGGTCTCAGAGGGATCGCGACGCAGCAGGTCTGCGGGTTCTTCGTTTTTAGGGTGATGACATCACTGTCGGGAGAGAAGCTTGTAGCTCTTCACAGAAAAGAGGGGAAACACGGGCTGGGTTTCCTGAAAGCATCTGAGCACAAAGGTCAATGTAAAAATGGTAGAGCTTATTATTAGAGCTTCATACTGGATATTAATGCTATTAGAGCTTCATACTGGATATTAATGACATTAGAGCTTCATACTGGATATTAATGCTATTAGAGCTTCATACTGGATATTAATGCTATTAGAGCTTCATACTGGATATTAATGTCATTAGAGTTTCATACTGGATATTAATGTTATTAGAGCTTCATACTGGATATTAATGTCATTAGAGCTTCATACTGGATATAAATGTTATTAGAGCTTCATACTGGATATAAATGTTATTAGAGCTTCATACTGGATATTAATGACATTAGAGCTTCATACTGGATATTAATGCTATTAGAGCTTCATACTGGATATTAATGTTATTAGAGCTTCATACTGGATATTAATGCTATTAAAGCTTCATACTGGATAATAATGTTATTAGAACTTCATACTGGATAATAATGTTATTAGAACTTCATACTGGATATTAATGTTAGTAGAGCTTCATACTGGATATTAATGTTATTAGAGCTTCATACTGGATATTAATGCTATTAGAGCTTCATACTGGATATTAATGTTATTAGAACTTCATACTGGATATTAATGTTATTAGAGCTTCATACTGGATATTAATGCTAGTAGAGCTTCATACTGGATATTAATGTTATTAGAGCTTCATACTGGATATTAATGTTATTAGAGCTTCATACTGGATATTAAAGTTATTAGAGCTTCATACTGGATATTAATTTTATTAGAACTTCATACTGGATATTAAAGTTATTAGAGCTTCATACTGGATATTAATGTTATTAGAGCTTCATACTGGATATTAAAGTTATTAGAGTTTCATACTGGATATTAATGCTATTAGAGCTTCATACTGGATATTAAAGTTATTAGAGCTTCATACTGGATATTAATGTTATTAGCACTTCATACTGGATATCATACTGGATATTAGTTGAATTAGAACTATATTTTGGATATTCATTTTTTAGAACTTCATACTGGATGTTTATTTTATTATAATTTCATGCTGTATAGTATAGATTGTGCGTGCATGTGTGTGTGTGTGGTGATGATGTCATCATTGGAGGCTTTTCAGAAGGAGTCCTGTATGATGTCAGCATCAAGGGAGGAGAGGAGGAAGAGGAGGAGGCAGGCAGAGGGAGGGAATGTTGGAGATGACCCCCCCCCCTCTCTCTCTCTCTCTCATACACACACACACACACACACACACTTTCTTTCTCACCTGTGTGTGAGTCACAAAACTAAATCCACTGAGCTGGACTTAAACACAGTGTGAGATGAAGGACAGAGGAACCTACACTCATGAGCACTCTACCTGACGTAGTCTTCTGCTGCTGTAGCCCATCCGTCCTCCTCAAGGTTGGACGTGTTGTGTATTCCCAGGAGAACGACGTCTGACACCAACAGTCTTACTACGGCTGAGCTGCTGCCCAGATGATTGGCTGATTGGTGGTGATTGGTGCCAACTGCATTTGAGGCCCTGAAAGTCACTATGAGGATGAGGAAGGTGAAGATGCTGAAGTCTGCGGGAACTATAGCTGCTTACATCAGCAGAACTGCAAGGCTACACACAGTGGAACAATACGGCTGGTGTTTGTATACAGAGAGACTTCAGGAACCGGGACGGGACGGGACGGGGGGAGGGTGTTGGGGAATTCCTGAAACCTTGAAATTCCAGCTAAATGCTTTAACATATGCACTCATTGTCTTGTTGTCATTCACACTCAGACACAAACAAAACAGCCCTGAAACCACCCCTGAAAACACCCGTATACGACTAATGCTTGGGTTTTATAATATTAAAGAGGAATTCAAACTTTATAGAATTGTTTTCATTTCTGAGTAATCTGATAATTATGATGTTATCAAAGTCATTCTGAATCGTTTTGGAGAAAAAACGTCTCCGTTCTGGAGAAGCTTACCATAGTTTACAGTAGTTCACAGTGGTGGTGAATGGAACCAGACGTCTGAAAACGCACCTGTCTAAAAGCTCCCTAAAAGCTATTACGTTGCGTTTATGATATTTATATCTAAATTTGGTAAACAGTTTCATAATTTACAGAACTTAAAATGTCTTCCAACTTCTCTATACCCTCTTTAACCCTCTGTTCTGATTGGCTACTGTGTTTTGTGCCTCCTATTAAAGCAGTCCAGGCTGAAACACTCCTTGTAATTGTAACATGAATTAGCTGGAGTTAGCCTGTCTTAGTCTGAGGTAACATTTGTTAGCTAGAGTTAGCCTATTAGCTAGTGTTAGCCTGCCTTAGTCTGAGGCAAAACCTATTAGCTAGTGTTAGCCTGCCTTAGTCTGAGGCAAAACCTATTAGCTAGTGTTAGCCTGTCTTAGTCTGAGGTAAAACCTATTAGCTAGTGTTAGCCTGCCTTAGTCTGAGGCAAAACCTATTAGCTAGTGTTAGCCTGTCTTAGTCTGAGGCAAAACCTATTAGCTAGTGTTAGCCTGTCTTAGTCTGAGGTAAAACCTATTAGCTAGTGTTAGCCTGTCTTAATCTGAGGTAAAACCTATTAGCTAGTGTTAGCCTGCCTTAGTCTGAGGTAACATTTGTTAGCTAGAGTTATCCTCTCTTAATCTGAGGTAACATTTGTTAGCTAGAGTTAGCCTGTCTTAGTCTGATAACCTATTAGCTAGAGTTATCCTGTCTTAGTCTGAGGTAACATTTGTTAGCTAGAGTTAGCCTGTCTTAGTCTGATAACCTATTAGCTAGAGTTATCCTGTCTTAGTCTGAGGTAAAACGTGTTAGCTGGAGTTATCCTGTCTTAGTCTGAGGTAAAACCTGTTAGCTAGAGTTATCCTCTCTTAATCTGAGGTAACATTTGTTAGCTAGAGTTATCCTCTCTTAATCTGAGGTAACATTTGTTAGCTAGAGTTAGCCTGTTTTAGTCTGAGGTAACATTTGTTAGCTAGAGTTATCCTGTCTTAGTCTGAGGTAACATTTGTTAGCTAGAGTTACCCTGTCTTAGCCTGATAACCTGTTAGCTAGAGTTTTCCTCTCTTAATCTGAGGTAACATTTGTTAGCTAGAGTTAGCCTGTCTTAGTCTGATAACCTATTAGCTAGAGTTATCCTGTCTTAGTCTGAGGTAAAACGTGTTAGCTGGAGTTATCCTGTCTTAGTCTGAGGTAAAACCTGTTAGCTAGAGTTATCCTGTCTTAGTCTGAGGTAAAACGTGTTAGCTAGAGTTATCCTGTCTTAGTCTGAGGTAAAACGTGTTAGCTAGAGTTAGCCTGTCTTAGTCTGAGGTAAAACATGTTAGCTAGAGTTAGCCTGTCTTAGTCTGAGGTAAAACCTGTTAGCTAGAGTTAGCCTGTCTTAGTCTGAGGTAAAACCTGTTAGCTAGAGTTATCCTCTCTTAGTCTGAGGTAACATTTGTTAGCTAGAGTTAGCCTGTCTTAATCTGAGGTAACATTTGTTAGCTAGAGTTAGCCTGTTTTAGTCTGAGGTAACATTTGTTAGCTAGAGTTACCCTGTCTTAGCCTGATAACCTGTTAGCCAGAGCTGTAAGTCGATATTATCACCCTGTTAGCCCTGTTTACCTGCATTTGGCAAGTTGGCATGCCAGACTGATACCTGTACTTATTAATTATATATTTTCTATTTATTTATTTTCCCCCCTAATGGGGTTACTTTGTTAGCCACATTAGCCTTGTAGCCCCAATGCAATCCCCAGACATGTCACCGCTGATGGATATTTTGTAGTTTTCTTTAATAGGAGTGCACTTCTCCTTTTCAAACACATGCCGTGAAGGCCCATTGAGAAAAACACGCTTCCCCAAACAGCGGAGGGGAGTTACAGGAAAGTACGACATGTCACCTGTCAGAACAGGACTCACACCTCCACACAGCGAAAAACACAGAACAGGAATGAACCGAACGCTCGCATTCTCACTAACACCAGGAACTGAGAGACGGATTACATAAACAGCCCTAATGCGTCCAAAGGTCATTCACATAGCGATTAGCACAGAAAGCAGAGTGCGAGAATGGCTGCTGGCATCCAGGCCAGGGGTATTCTAGTTCTGTGCCAGGTTTTAAGGTGCCAACCTGGTCAAAGCCATGGCAACAGTAATCCAGCACTGGGGCCGTTCTGAACCTTGCTTAGCTGTATGTTCTACATCTGTGTGGAATTAGCATCGCCTCAAAGTTAGCTTGTCATAGTCTGATATCCAGTTAGTTGGAGTCATCCTGAGTTAAACCTGCAATATATGGCCCTGGAAATATATGGTAGTGGGTATATAGGGCCCTGGAAATGAATGGCCTGGGTAATAAAGTGTTCTGGCAACATTGGTCCCTAGGAATTAAGGGAACTGCAGTATAGGGCCCTGGAATTATATGGCCTTGGAAATATATAGCAGTGGGTATATATGGTCCTGGAAATATATCACAATGGGTATGTAGGGCCCTGGAAATATATGGCATGGTCATGGTAATATATAGCTGTGGGTATAAAGGGCCCTGGAAAAAATAGGGCCCTGGAAATATATAGCAGTGGGTATATAGGGCCCTGGTAATATTTAGCAGTGGGTATATAGGGTCCTGGAAATATATTGCAATGGGTATGTAGGGCCCTGGAAATATATGGCATGGCCATGGTAATATATAGCTGTGGGTATATAGGGCCCTGGAAAAAATATGGCCCTGCTATTATGTAGTAATGAGTGTATAGGGCCCTGGAAATATATGGCCTTGGTAATATGTCACACTTGGTGTATAGAACACTGGAAATATACAGTATGGCCCTGGTAATATATAGCAGTGAGTATATAGGGTCATGGAAATAAATAGTCCTGGTAATATATTACAGTGGGTATATAGGGCCCTAGAAACATATGTCCCTGATAATATATAGCAGTGACTATATAGGGTCATGGAAATATATGGCCCTGGTAATATATAGCAGTGAGTATATAGGGCCCTGGAAATGTATGGTCCTGGTAATATAAAGCAGTGAGTATAAAGGGTCATGCAAATATATGACCCTGGTAATATATCGCAATGGGTATATAGGGCCCTCAGAAGGGAGATGTATATGCAAGGCGTTTTGCCATATATGTCAATATTTCTATATAGGAAATATAAAGACTAGCATGATTTCTGTGCTAGTCTAACCAGGTCCACGCTGGTCTGGTGCTAGCTAAGCTAATCAGACTGTATGGTCATACTGGTGGGCAGCAAACCAGTGTCCAAAACACAGTATGTGTATAGATGGGCTTCCATCCCCCTTTATAGGATCAGTGTGGAATTAGCATAGAAGTTCAGTTTTTGCAATGGAGCTACGAGACTAATGTGGCCGAGTATGTCGCAGAGCTAAACATCATAATAGCAGTCAGCTGCTGTGTACTTTTCAAGCAAGCAGGGTTCTCACGCGTCCTGGAAAATCTGGAAAAACTGGAAATGTAGACACTACTTTTTCCAGACATGGAAACTTCTGCTAAAAATGTCCTTGAGATATTTAAAAATGAACTATTGAGCCACAGAGATTCCAAATTTAGCAACTGATTGACAGAGGGATTTTTTTTTACAGAAAAGATTTGCATATAGTATATATAGCTAGGTTAGCCTCAGTGAGTTAATTTGCTAGCTAAGGCCTGGTAATATAAGAATCTGGTCATATAGGTCCTAGGACTATTGGGCTCTGGCAATACTGGTCCCTGGAAATATATAGGACCCTGGAAATATATGGCAGTGTGTATATAGGACCATGGAAATATATGGCCCTGGTAATATAGAGCTCTGGTAATATAGAGCCCTGGAAATATGTAGCCCTGGTAATATTGGCCCCAAGCAACGTAGTAGGACCATGGCAATATAGGGCCATCCTGAAAATATATGGCAGTGGGTATATAGAGCCCTAGGAACATAGTAGGATTGGGGCAATACATCGCCCTTCCAATGTACAGACCTGGATATATAGGGTCCTGGAAATATAGCACCCTGTCAAATAGGACCCTGGAAATATATGGCCCTAGGACTATAGGTTCATTGAAACATAGGGCCCAGCAAATATGAGACCATGAGAACATAGGGACCTGGAAATATAGCACCCTGTCATTATAGGGCCCTGGGAATATACCATTCCCTAATAATATAGGTTGCTTCAAACATAGGGCCCAGGAAACATAGGGCCCAGCAAACATGAGAACATAGGGAATGTAGGATACTGTCAATATAGGGCAATAAAGAGCGAAGTAGGCCCTAGGAATATAGACCCTTGTAGATGGAATGTAAATAACTGTGTCTTTAAGCTGATCATGCAGCAGGAAGTCGTCCTTGTGGTTTAATTTGTTAAATGATATTACTTCATCATGCTGAACAGACACGGCCAAGGTGCTGACAATGCCAAGACTTGCTGGCTAGGGATTCACTTCCTGCCAAGAATGAGGGATTATGCCAAAGAAGGCTGGAACGGAGGGAAGTGTCTATTCCTAACTCCTTATGCAACCACTCGGCCTTTCTGCAAGTAAACATCAGTGCTGGAGAGTTCAGATCAGATCTGTTTTTTGACCTGCATACCATACTCTACAAAGATCTGTGCAAATAAGTATTAAGAGTTCTATTAACATTAATATCCAGTATGAAGTTCTAATAGGTATTGATTACGAATCATCAATAACTTCCATTACAAGCATTAATATCCAGTATGAAGCTCTAATAACATTAATATTCAGTGTGAAGCTCTAATTATATTAATATCCAGTATGAAGCTCTAATAACATTAATATCCAGTATGAAGCTCTACTAACAATAATATCCAGTATGAAGCTCTAATAACATTAATATCCAGTATGAAGCTCTAATAACATTAATATCCAGAATGAAGCTCTAATAGCATTAATATCCAGTATGAAGCTCTAATAGCATTAATATCCGGTATGAAGCTCTAATAACATTAATATCCAGTATGAAGCTCTAATAACATTAATATCCGGTATGAAGCTCTAATAACATTAATATCCAGTATGGAGCTCTAATAACATTAATATCCAGTATGAAGCTCTAATAACATTAATATCCAGGATGAAGCTCTAATGACATTAATATCAAGTATGAAGCTCTAATAACATTAATATCCAGTATGGAGCTCTAATAACATTAATATCCAGTATGAAGTTCTAATAGGTATTGGTTACGAATCATCAATAACTTCCATTACAAGCATTAATATCCAGTATGAAGCTCTAATGACATTAATATCCAGTATGGAGCTCTAATAACATTAATATCCAGTATTAAGCTCTAATAACATTAATATCCAGTATGGAGCTCTAATAACATTAATATCCAGTATGAAGCTCTAATGACATTAATATCCAGTATGAAGCTCTAATAACATTATTATCCAGTATGAAGTTCTAATAGCATTAATATCCAGTATGAAGCTCTTATTACATTAATATCCAGTATGAAGCTCTAATAACATTAATATCCAGTATGAAGTTCTAATAGCATTAATTTTCAGTATGAAGCTCTTATTACATTAATATCCAGTATGAAGCTCTAATAACATTAATATCCAGTATGAAGTTCTAATAGCATCAATATCCAGTATGAAGCTCTAATAACATTAATATCCAGTATGAAGCTCTAATAACATTAATATCCAGTATGAAGCTCTAATAACATTATTATCCGGTATGAAGCTCTAATAGCATTAATATCCGGTATGAAGCTCTAATAACATTAATATCCAGTATGAAGCTCTAATAACATTAATATCCAGTATGAATCAATTATTAGGATGTTATGGAAGGTGACCTTCTAAGACACACACACATCATGATGGTGAGTGCCTCGCTGTGTGATGTTACAGTGTGTAATCCTCTGAAGCTTAAGATATGCTGTGTGACTCATAGCTTTAAAAATGCTTCTCAAGGATGTGTTGGACTGTGTGTGTGTGTGTGTGTGTGTGTGTGTGTGTGTGTGTAAGAGAGAGAGAGAGTGTGTGTGTTTGTCTAATAGCTAGCCTGCTGAAAAGACGTTAGAACGAGCATTATGTGTTTTGAGGGCTGCTGAAGACATCCTATCATTCCTTTGTCTGTGTGTGTGTGTGTATGTGTGAGTGTGTGTGTGTGTGTGTGTGTGTGTGTGTGTGTATGAGGGTGGCAGCATAAGTGTGACACAAGCATGATCGGTAAACAGTCATTGGGATGGGTGGTGTGAGTCAAAGCTTTCTGTGGATCGGTGTGTGTGTGTGTGTGTGTGTGTGTGTGTGCGTGTGTGTGTGTGTGTGTGTGTGTGCGTGTGTGTGTGTGTGTGTGTGTGTGTGTGTGTGTGTATGCGTGTGTGGGTTCAATTTAATCATCCTCCAGTCATAAACACACATCCTACACCACGCGCCTTTGTCACCCTCAAACGTCTGCACTTGTTGCAGTTTGTCTGCTGCACTGACGCCCATCAGCCAAAACATTAGAACCACCTAGCTAATGTTGTGTATCTCTGACTCCACGAGACCCCTGAAGGTGTCCTGCTGCGCTATCTGGACACCTTGTGACCACGTTAGCAGCAGATCCTTTAAGGCCTGTAGGTTTTGAGGTGGGACCTCCATGAGCACCAGTCAGCCTTGGCTGACCACTTCTACTCACCACTGCATACCGCGGACACCCCGCAAGGCCTGCCCGATGATCTGACCCAGACAGTCATCTTCAAGAACTGACTGTTCACCTGCTGCCGAATCTGTAGATCCACCCCTTTGACAGATGTTCTTCACTTCACCTGTCAGTGGTTTTAATGTTATGGGTGATTAAAAGCTGGTGAAGCAAGCTAGGCTGCTAGGCTAAAAGCTAACCCAGTTGACAATGGGTTACAGTTGTCTTTTTTTACAGTGCTAAGCTAAGCTAGGCTAGGCTAGGCTGTGAGGATCCTGTCAGGTGTAGCTGTAACTAGCCACAGAAAGAGCATTGTCCCAGGTTAGCATTGTTAGCGATACCAGTTTATAATGCGGCATTTTGCACGTCCAATCACCATGGAAACCCGTCCACAGGTTGGACAGTTGTTGGACAGTAAACTGGATTCAAGGTGAACTCGGAAAATCCGACATCCCAGCTGTGCTGTTGACTACAGCTAGCTTAGCTTTGCTGTTAGCGCTCTGTTAGCTTTGCTGTTAGCGCTGTGTTAGCTTTGCTGTTAGCGCTGTGTTGTCCCAGGCCTTCAGTCTAGTACCCATAAAATGTCTGTGGCTTTCATAGCCTAGTTTCGGAACTGCTCACTGGTGTCAACGAGACACACTGTTTGGACAAAAGTATTGGGACGCACGCCTGCTCGTTCACTCTTTCTACTGAAATCAAGGGGTTTCTTCAGCTTTTGCTGGAATAACTGTCTCTTCTGTGCAGGGAAGAAGGCTTTCTACTAGATGTTGGACCTGAACATTGCTGTGAGGGTTTGATTGATTGCCCCGGTTCATCCAACAAGTACTGGATGGAGCACTGAACACTCCGCAGTGAGTCAGGCCTGGGTGCGTAGCTCACTCAGCCCGCAGGTCGTACATCACGCCTGAGCTTGTTTAGACCCCGCTCAGCGGTTCGGAGGCGACGATTACCATCAGGCCTTCGGACATCCCAGCATTTAGCACACTTACTAGAACACCAGCTCAGAACTGTAACATCACACAGATGTTTCGGAGTCTTAGAATGCCTTCCCTCTCCGTCATCAGCCGTGTGTGTGTGTGTGTGTGTGTGTGTGTGAGTGAGTGTGAGTGTTGTTAATTAACTGGATCAAACGGTGCTGTTCGGCAGCTCTGTAGTGTTGTCATCCTCTGCATTCCCAGCACTCAGCTGGACTTCATCATCAGCATCATCATCATCATCATCTTCGGTGTCGTCTGTGTTTACACGTGTTACAGTGGAGCTGGTTTATACAGTTATTCACTCCAACCGCGCTCAGCGGTTCACCTGATGACGAGCCCTGTAGCAAAGCAGGAAACCTAACTAGGCCATTCCAGCCAGGGTGGCTGAGATACAGTCATGTGAAAAAATGAGGACAACCGTCGTGTCTTTTTTTTGACCATATTTCAACATCTGGACGTTTGATCTTCATGGCAACAGTCCTGAGAGCTGTAACCACGCTACTGAAAGATGTTTTTAGCGCTTAGCTACGTTCAACTCGCAATACGCCCCTGTGACGGCGAAGGCTGCTCGGAAAAGGGGTCTGGCGAATATGTGGCGATAAACAGTACTGAGCGAACGTAACGCACGTTACATACGCCACGAGAGGTGAGAAGCTAGCTAGCATATTGGCTAGCTACAGCTAGCTATCCAACAAACCACAGGATAGGTGACTACTAGCTAAAATAAGGAAGGCAAAAAAGTGATTTTTGATTTTGATCTGACATCATTATAGCATTTATAGCATGGTTATGTTACAGGCATGATAGCATGGTAACACAGTTATGTTACAGACATGACAGCCTGGTTACGTTACAGGCATGATAGCAGGGTTACGTTACAGGCATGACAGCAGGGTTACTTTACAGGCATGATAGCATGGTTAAACAATGACGTTACAGCCATGATAGCAAGGTAATGTTACAGGCATGATAGCAGGGTTACGTTACAGGCATGATAGCGTGGTTACGTTACAGGCATGATAGCATGGTAACATGGTTACATTACAGGCATGATAGCATGGTTACGTTACAGGCATGATAGCATGGTAACACAGTTACGTTACAGGCATGATAGCCTGGTTACGTTACAGGCATGATAGCAGGGTTACGTTACAGGCATGATAGCATGGTAACATGGTTATGTTACAGGGATGATAGCCTGGTTACGTTACAGGCATGATAGCATGGTAACATGGTTACGTTACAGGCATGATAGCATGGTTATGTTACAGGCATGATAGCATGGTAACACAGTTACGTTACAGGCATGATAGCCTGGTTACGTTACAGGCATGATAGCAAGGTTACGTTACAGGCATGTGAATTTCCCCACTGCGGGACTAATAAAGGACTATCTTACAGCAGGGTTACGTTACAGGCATGATAGCATGGTAACATGGTTATGTTACAGACATGATAGCATGGTTATGTTACAGGCATGATAACACGATTACGTTACAGGCACGATAGCAGGGTTACGTTACAGGCATAATAGCATGGTTATGTTACAGGCATGATAGCATGGTAAAACAATGATGTTACAGCCATGATAGCAAGGTAACATTACAGGCATGATAGCATGGTTACATTACAGGCATGATAGCAGGGTTACGTTTAGGCATGATAGCATGGTAACACGATTATGTTACAGGCATGATAGCACGATTACATAACAGGCATTATAGCAGGGTTACGTTTAGGCATGATAGCATGGTAACACGGTTACGTTACAGTGATGATAGCAGGGTTACATTACAGCCATGATAGCCTGGTTATGTTACAGGCATGATAGCAGGGTTACGTCACAGGCATGATAGCCTGGTTACGGTACAGCCATGATAGCATGATTATGTTACAGACATGATAGCCTAGATACGTTTCAGGCATGATAGCAGTTAATAACAGCTAATAAAAGCAGAGGGTTGTTTTCCTGAAGCCCTCCGTGGGCAAATCAGCGTGTTTCATTCAGAGGTAAAATAACAGGGTGGTAAATAGGCTGGTAAAAATGGCTTAGATGCTCAATAAATGCATCATTTAGTCATGTGCTAAATTTGGTGAGGTTCTACAAGCAACACATCTAAACAAAGTGCATCAGATCTCTGCAGCCAGCGCAGCCTAATTAGGCTTCCTGCTTTGTTCAGGAGAAGAGGCTGTTCGTCATCAGGTCACGCTGTGCTTGGTGGTGAAAAAAGTCCTACTGAAATCTGCTGTACAAAGATGATGATAGCGGTGATGGTGGTACGCGATGTTCAGCTGAGTGCTGGAAATTACATCGCAGCAGAGCTGCCAAAATTCCCAGAGTTCATGTCTAATCAGAAGTGTGTAATAGCTGGTTCAGATGACAGATTTGTACTTTCCAGAGCAGTTTCAAATGATAATGCTTTCACTCCTACTGTAGTGTGTCCGTCTACTTTATACTTTGTATTGTAGTTATTGATACACAGTTAATTCCCTTGTTTACTGCACTATTTTACACTAGTGGCAGTGTTACAGTGGTGACAGTGTCTGTTACAGAGTTGATAACATCTGTCACAATCTTGATAGTGAATGCTGTGTTGGTGACTGTTACACTGGTGACAATATCTCTTACAGTTCTGATAGTGTTTCACGGATGCTTGTTTGTTATAGTGGTGACTCTGTTCCACTGGTGACAGCGTATGTTACAATGGTGACAGTGTCTGTTCCACTGATAACAGTACATGTTACAATGGTGACAGTGTCTGTTCCACTGATAACAGTACATGTTACAATGATGGCAGTGTCTGTTACACTGGTGGTGGAATATGTTACACTGGTGACAGTGTCTGTTACACTGGTGGTAGTTTCTGTTACACTGGTGGTGGAATATGTTACACTGGTAACAGTGTCTGTTACACTGGTGACAGTTTCTGTTACACAGGTGACAGTTTCTGTTACACTGATTTCAGTGCATATTACAATGATGACAGTACATGTTACAATGATGATAGTGTCTGTTACACTGGTGGTAGTATCTGTTACACTGGTAACAGTGTCTGTTACACTGGTGACAGTGTCTGTTACACTGGTGGTAGTTTCTGTTACGCTGGTAACAGTGTCTGTTATACTGGTGACAGTTTCTGATTACAATGATGACAGTACATGTTACAATGATGATAGTGTCTGTTACACTGGTGGTAGTATCTGTTACACTGGTGACAGTGTCTGTTACACTGGTGGTAGTTTCTGTTACACTGGTGGTAGTATCTGTTACGCTGGTAACAGTGTCTGTTATACTGGTGACAGTTTCTGATTACAATGATGACAGTACATGTTACAATGATGATAGTGTCTGTTACACTGGTGGTAGTATCTGTTACACTGGTGACAGTGTCTGTTACATGATAAAACGCCTGTGAGTGTTCAGAAGCAGCCCTCGGGTGAAAGTTAGCTTAGGTGCAGCACAGCAGCACTCTCATGCAGAAGCTCATGGAAAACTATATATTTACATATATACATGTGTGTATGTGTGTGTGTGTGTGTGTGTGTGTGTGTGTGTGCATTACGAAGTGTTTTGTCAGTGCGTGGAATTTGTCGAGATTCCAGGAAGCACCTGCACGTGCGACTCCAGCTCACAGCTCATCTGCTCCCATTGTGTGATTTTCTTTATTTAAGCTTTTACATTGGCCTCAGGAAGCTACTCTCATACACACTTGCACACATATAGACACACAGCACACACACCAGGACAAAACACAGCAGAAAACACGCTGGGTGATGATAGGACGGGGAAATCCAGCAGAGAATCTACATCGCAGTAGTCCTGTTACTGTAGATCTTTAGATCTGAAGGCCAGATTTTTGCACCTTGTGCTCTGAGCGGCTGTTCTGTGCTGTTCTCTGTATCCATATCAACAATTCATTAAAAATAGCAGCATACATTTTTATCAGATTTAGTCTCGAAGAGTGGATTCTGTCTAAGATTTTTTATATGTTTATTTTTATAGATAGGATTAATAGTGTCATGCGGTGTCGGTTCTCTCAATGTAATAATACATTCTGTCAGTTTGACAATTCGTTCCCTGAATTACAGAAATTGTTTCCTCAGTAAATAAACTGAGGAAATATACTGTAAAATTTATGGAACAAATTATTAAATTGGGAGAACTGAATATTGTGTTGAAAAAATCAATTAAAACACTAGAAAAAATGGATTGTTTAATTGACATATTGAGAGTTGATGGGATTAATTGCTACACTGAGGGAACGAATTGTAAAATTGAGGGAATTCATTGTTAAATTGACATAACTGTTAAAATGAGGGAACAAATTGTTCCATTAAAGTAATGGTTGTAACCCATTACTTTAATGGAAGGAACAAAGTGTAAAATTGAGAACTAGAGAGAACAATTGTTTAATTGATAACAAATCGAAACATTTAGTGATATTTTTTTTACTAAAAGGAACAAATGGTTACATTTAGGGAATTATTTGATTATTTAAATTGATGTAAGATATTATTTTGACAGATTTTTTTATTAAACGATTGTCTAATTGACAAATCAAAAATTTAGTAAACAATTTTTTAAAAATAAAAGAAACGGATTGTTACATTAAAGTAACAAATTGTTCAATTCAGGGACTGGACTGTTAAATTGATAGAATTAATTGTTAAATTCAGGAAACAGATTGTTACACTGAAGGAATTTATTGTTAAATTTACATAACTGTTAAAGTGAGGGAACAAATTGTTCCATGAAAGTAATTGTTACTACAAAAGAAACTGTAAAATTAATGGATTTTTTTTTAGAGAAATTCAGGGGACAGATTGTTACACTGAAGTTATTAAAATTATTAAAATAATTGTTACATGGATGGATTGTTTAATTGACAAATAAAAAATAAAACAATTTTTTAAAATAAAAGAAACAAATTGTTACATTAAAGTAACACATTGTTAAATTCAGGGAATGGACTGTTAAATTGATAGAATTAATTGTTAAATTCACGAAACAGATTGTTACACTGAAGAAATGAATTGTTAAATTGACGTAACAAATTGTTACATTGAGGAAACCAGCTGTTACATTAAAGTAATGGCTACATTAAAGGGAACGCACTGTTAAATTGAGGGCTGTGCAGAAATCAAAAGCAAGATTGTGGTCATTTTGACATGCAGTTAGCACAATGCTAACCTGTTACATGACTATAAACGTCCATACCTAGCGACAATAGTTGTGCTTAGCTTTGTTAGCATTACAGATCCAGCGCAAAACTAAAGCAAGGTTTGGACGCCAAACAGGTATTGATTGCTGGAATACATACGGGATAAAGTTGGATACATTTGATTGACTAAACTACGCATAATCAAACGGTGTCGTTTTGGTGACCTGATTTGAGCTCATTTCATTTCTAGTGTTAAATTCTTTTGACTTCGCTAACTGTAAGCTAGGCTAGGTAAGCTAAATGCAATGACATCATTATAATACTGTAGTTATAGCGGAAAACAGTGGACGCCTACCTAGCGTCAGCAGGTTTTGTTACTGGCTGCTGTGCTTACATCCCTACGAAACAGCAATAACTTGATAACGTTATTTAGCGAATTTATTTTGTAACTTGCGAATTCTAGCATGGATACATTTTGCGTCCGAAACGTTCCAACAACTGAATTCAACTGCCCATTGGAAAGGGGCGGCCCAGCTCGGATGACCCAAACCTAGAAACACTAACGATGCTGTAGCTGTAGGCTAGTTAGCCAGCATGCTAATCACTAAGTTAGCTTGTTGGCTGCCTGGACCATGGCAGTTATATGTATAGGTAATGCTAAATGCTGTTGGCCAGTTAGCGGACGTTAGCGTGCTAATAGCCCACAGATGATGAGTTTTTTGGTGTCCGGGCCCAGTCGCGCCCCTTTCTCAGGGCAACTGCGAATGTCTAGGGTGACGGCGGCTTTAGGGGGCGAACAGTTAACAGTGCTGTATTGATGCGGGAAGGGAATTGCTGTGAGAGTCAGGTGACAGGACTGCATTAGCCTTGTAATTCGCCCACAGCAAATGCACACTTCCTGAACCTCTTAACATATGAATGGAGCCTGTTAACTGATACCTCTCAGTCATCCACCCACCCACCCACCCACACACACACACACACACATATACACACTGTTCAGGCCTTGTACCCGTCTGATTCCACCCGTCAGCTGCATGGCGTGAGTGGTGAAGATCACCATGGCCATGGGGGAGCTCGCTGAGGCCTTCAGGGTGTTAAGTGTTAAGATCCCTGGACAGTTCGAACCCAGCCGTCCCACATGTCCGCTAAAGCGTCTACAAGGCTCCTAGGCTAAAATGTCATCACCTACTGGGACCTACTGGTAGCTCTCGCCACAGCTGATGTCCGAGTACAGCATCTGCCATCAGACAGCGCAGCGCTAAACAACTGCCAGCATGGCCAGGCCAGGCAGGCCGTCCTTCGCAGGTGAAAAACACACACACACACACACACACACACACACACACCTCTATAGCTAAAGCTAACGCGAGTGTGTGTTACCCCAGTGCCCCTGTGATGTCATCAGCAGAGAGATTACACTGATGCCATATGGCTGACTGCCTGCTGCTCTAATCCAATAACAACCTGCTCTTCCTGCCACACACACACACACACACACACACATTAGCATGAAGCATGCATGCATTCACACTCGTGATTCACGCCGCATATGCAGAAATGCACACACACTGCACACCCATTCACACTGATGCGTATGCATGTCACACTTGTGCACACACAAACACACACACACACACACACATGTCCACTCTTACGCACGAAGGCAAGCAGGTCAGCCCCTCTGGGCCGCAATATTGACCTCCTGGACCTTCATACACACACAGTAGGCCTATGTGCTCTCAGGCTTGAGGGTGCTAGCATCTTCGCTCTGGGACTGTGATGCCTTTGTCCGCGGTGAATGAATGGCCTGGCGTGGGCCTGGAGTGACGTTTAATCACATTAGAGGTTAAGGGATTACGATAGACAGACAGATATGGGACAGGTGGATGTGGTGAGGCCTGTCCAGATGAGCTGCGCCCGGTCTCAGTCAATGGGCTTCAACCTATGATTTTTTTTTATTTTATTTTTTTTATTTTAAATTAATTTTCCAGACGTTTAAGTACATAAATAAACATCTGGATAAATTTACTAAAAAAAAATCCCCACTTTTTTATTCCTCGAAGTGAAACAGAAAAAAATGCAAAGCATCCGCGTTAAAGAAGTGACTAATAATTTTCACAGCCCACTCAGTTCAGTTCAAGCAGCAGTGGGCGTGGCCACGGCGGGCGCTGTCCAAATATGGTCCTTGACGTCAGAAGCCGGAGGTTCCGCTACTTCCCGCCCGTTTTCGCGCTGGCAGCGCCTCCGTCGTGCCGCGATTGGCTGGCGCTCCGCACTCGCTAGGCTTGCTCCAATAGCGCACAGGAGAGGGCGAGCGCAGTCAGCCAATCCGCGCACAGGAGGAGGCGGGCTGTTGGGCGCAAAACGGGCGGGAAAAAAAACAGCAGCGGCTATAAATACGAACCCAGCGGAATCTCCTCAGATGAGATGTTGACGGTTGGAGCTGGAAGCGGCCGCCGACGCTCGTTGTAACCACAAACAACAACGAAAGAGAGAGAGAGAGAGAGGGAAAATAAAGCGAAATACTTTATTTAAATTGATTTTTAATTTTAAAAATAATAATAATAAATAAATAAAAAATTATGAAGGTCTCCAGCATAGACTGTCGCCGCCTGCGGAAGATCCTCCGAAGAGAGTGCGGGAAGTGCCTGGTCGTGGACTGCCGCCCTTACTTCTCCTTCTCCAGCTCCAGCATCCGAGGCTCCGTCAACGCCAACCTGAACTCGGTGGTGGTGCGGCGGAGCCGAGGCGGCCCCGTGCCGCTCCGCTTCGTCATCCCGGACGAGACGGCCTTGTTCCGGCTTCGGCAGGGCAGCGTCTCCGCTGTGGTGGCTCTGGACGACCGGACTCCTCATTTCCAGAAGCTGAAGAAGGACAGCACCGCTCAGATAGTCATCAACAGCCTGGCGCACTTAGCTGGCTGCACCAACATCTGCTTTCTGAAGGGTGAGTGAGCTTCCCTCACATGACATCTAGCCAGCCCAAAGCCCCAGCCACATTGCTCTGAACCCTCATTTTAATGTAGCTACAGTAAAAGGCTGTGAATAAGGCCAGCATCAGCAGCTACAGCCCATAGCAGGACAGGGCAGGAGCACAGCAGCACTGTGGCAGGCCCTCCCTCAGCCACGCTGAGCTAGCTGGGCTCTCCAGGTCCAGGTCCAGACCCTCAGGAGAAGCTCTCGGAAAAAAGACTTGAGTGTGCGTCAAAGCCCAGATGAGTCAGAGGCTTCAGGATGAGCACAGATTATTAGCCTTCCTGTCAGGCGGCAGCTGATTCAGGCCCAACTGGTGGAGGGGTGGAGGATGAGACCTTCGGGACTGAGACCTTCACAGACCCCCCTGAAGCAGAGACTGGCCTCCGCTACTAAACCGTCCAGCTGATCAGGATTTAGGACTAGGCTCTACCTGGACTTGAGCAGTTATGGGTTCAAACAGTGTCCATAAAAATATAATAACGCCCCCATTGTGTCTTCTTCTCTTTCTCAGGAGGCTTCGAGAGCTTCCACTCGCACTACCCTGAACTTTGCACTGAAGCGAAAGCGGCGGAGCCCTGCGAGGCGGAGCGGGGCGCCGGCGGTCACTGCGAGAGGCTGAGCGGCCAGCAGAAGCACGATTACCATCAGGTACGGGAACAGAGATAAAGCCCGCCTGCCCACTTCCACCGTCCTCGCTTCGGCCCGTTTCCGTTACGATCGCTGTCTGAGATCTGAACCGAGGGTGTAGACGCTGTGGCCGCTGTGGTTTTGATGGAGCAGAAAGGGGCAGATCTAAGCTAAGAGGCAAAGGTGGTTCTGGGAATTTTCGTCTGAGGTGGCCTCACTGCTGGCCAACATCGCTTAAGAGCACGGCCAGTTGTGCTATCTCCGACTCCGGCTGCTGATGGCGAAGCGGCATGGCTCGGGATTCAACCCCTGGTCATAGTGGTAGAGTAAATAGTAATAATAATGATAATAATATTATATAGAATTAGTATTAACATTCGACCCCCCTCCTGTAATTTTGGGGTGGCATTAGGGGTGGCCAATCAGATTGAAGCGGGCTAATAGGTAATAGGCGTGAAGCGGCCTTTCTTTCTTTCAGAGAGGTCTGGCCTGACCTTTGGTCCCAAATCTGACGGATATCTTTCATATACGTCTTCAAAAGTCTTCAAAGTGCAATGTAAGCAATTAACGGCTTGTTAAATCACAAAAAAATTATTATTAATTAATGAATTTATTTAAACATTTATTAACGTCTGATTTAAGGACTCTTAACGTCAGCTGTCTTGTGCGGAAGTGGCGTCGCGTTCTTCTTCTTTACGGCCTTTCTTAAAGCCCTTCCTCGCATTCGTGCAGTTGTGAGTGAATGGCTAGACCTCTGCCCATTCTGTATCTACAGTGTAAAAGCAGCACATTGCCACCTAGTGTACTGAAGAGGCTACTGCCGAAGCCAGAGCAGACCAGAGCGGCGCAGTCATTTCCATTTAAAAATAGCTCAAATGTGCATCATAGATATGACTGAATTTGATCATTATACACTTGAATAAGCGTTTATTTATTTATTTATTAAATGTAATGTTTGCAGGGAAAACCAGTGGAGCTGCTGCCGTTCCTCTACCTGGGCAGCGCACATCACGCCTGCAGACACGACTACCTGAGCGACCTCCGGATCACGGCGCTGCTGAACGTGTCGCGCAGGGACTCGCGGCCCGCCAAAGGTCAGCACCGCTACAAGTGGATCCCGGTGGAGGACAGCCACACGGCCGACATCAGCTCGCACTTTCAGGAGGCCATAGACTTCATCGGTGAGTTTCACGCCATGGCTCCTAAAACGCACCTGCCAGTTACCAGTTCAATTCAGTTCAGTTCAGCGCTGCTCAAATTAGCACTCGTCTCACCGCCGTTACGTAAAATCCTGGTGAATTGCAGGAGCTTTTCGTGGAAAGGGAAAAGGGAGAAGCTATAGATAGAGCCGCGGCTATTCAGGAGCTTTCCTTTTTTAACGTGGACTTCCTGCTCTGACCTCGGCTTGCTCACGCCGAAGCTAAAACCAGCCTAACTCTCTCTCCTGAAACCGGCCTGATTGTGGCGGGCGTGGCCTGTGCGTCAGAGGATGAGTAGTGCTTGAATGGCAGGGACTGGCATCTGGTGTAGGTGTGTGTGTGTGTGTGGTTTTGTGTATTGTCAGGACAGAAGGGATCATGACTTTGTCAAAACGTGTACTAACAGAGTTACTGTACAGTGTAGGACGCATGACACACACACACACACACACACAGAAAAGTATTGGGACGCCCACAAGCTTTAATGACCCGTCCCATTCTAAATCCATAGGCGTTATTAGTATGGGGCTGGTCCCCCTTTGCTCTAAGCTCTAACAGCAGAGCGTTGGAGACCCTGACCCTGGTCAATTTTTACGTGGTGGCTGAGCTGCTCTTGGTGGTCCCTCTAAACGCGTCCACTGTTCAGTAATAATACCACTCACAGCTGATGGAGCAGACTCTGCCTGGCTAGGGGCTTCGTTTTAGACACCTGTGGGTTCAATGATTAAGACAGAGGTGTGTCCCAATACTTTTGTCCAAATAGCATCCTGTTTATGTGTGTATGTTGGACATATGTATACCCTCAGGTCCCGACACTGTAAAAAAAAAAACCCCAACAAAATATGTGTGTGTGTGTGTGTGTGTGTGTGTCTCTCTCTCTCTCTCTGTTGGGTGTGGCATAAAGGTGTGTGTATGTCGACTAATTGCTGACTGAAGTTCATCAAATACAGGTGTTTACACAATGACCTGCAGGGAATGTGAGTCATGTCCCGAGCGCTAAATAAAGGCATTTCTCCGACTATTCCTAGCCTGGAGGCACTCCAAATCCCAGAATCCTCGGCCGGCCCGCCGGGGGGGGGGGGGTGTTAAGTTAAGCCCCCCCGCCTCCGTTCCAGAGAACGGCTCGGTGTAAACAGTCCTGAAATAGAGCGCAGAGCCGTCCAAGGAAACAAAAGGGCCTTCTGGCAGAACAGCGGTGGGAAGAGTGTGATAATATTTAGGCGCATTAGTGTGTGTTATCTGCGATGGTCATCATGACACACACACACTCTCACACTTACACACACTCTCACACTCATACAGCCTCCTCCGCTGCAGATGGCCTGATGGGCTTTAGGATGAATCACCCCGACAGGTTTTGTTTGGATGAGATGGACTGTCAGAGAGTGAGAGAGAGAGAGAGAGAGAGAGAGAGAGAGTAGGATGGTGCATTAGAGTCTAAGGCCTGCTGAGCCTGGGCTGTAAATGACGTGTGTGTGTGTGTGTGTAAGAGAGAGAGAGAGCGAGAGGGTGGTGTATTAGAGTTTAAAACCTGCTGAGTCTCTGACCTGTACGTGACGGATGTGTGTGTGTGTGTGTGTGTGTGTTTGAGAGTGTGTGTGAGTGTGTGTGTGTGTGTTCGCTCTTACCTGAGCGAGGCTGACACACTGGCCATGATCTAATGAGTCAGAGCAGGCGTAAGCTGCTCCAGCGGAGGGCTGAGGTAAAAATATCTGGCATTTCAGCGGCCGAGCCTCAGCAGCCCGACTGAGTGGAGGAGCGTAACGGAGAATGTAGAACCCACCCAGAGAACCGTCTGATGTGTCGTGAGGAGAGAACCTTGAACTTTGTTTACGCTCCCAGATAAAAGACTTAAAAGACCCCAAACAACATAGCGCGTAATCCAGCTTCGGCTGTGTCACATTTCTCAAGGCAAACCCCCCCACTCTGGTTTCTCTGGCTCACAAGGTGTCGGCCAACGTGCCGCTTAATAAAATTAAGTAATAACATTAATATTAATTAATAAAATTATATAATTAATTAATTAAATAATTAATGTATTACTTAAATAATTAAAATATTAGGAAATTTGTTTTCCCAGGTTATAAACCCTTTACCCCCGAAACACACCGTGAAGTTACGTTAGGTTTAGTCCTGTTCTCACTCAGAGCTCATTAATTGTGTCAAAAAGTGCAGATTCTAAACTTTCACCCATTTGTAACAAAAAAGAAGAGCAGAATTTTTATTAATGTATTAATTAATTTATTTATTTGTTATTTAAATTGAGTCAATTTGTTGCCTCGTTTTTGCCATGCAGAAAAAATCAGAACAGAATAGAAACTGAATGTTAATTTTATTCCTTATTGACTTTTGTGATTGTAATTATATAATTACATATAAATTACATAATATAATCACCATTTAAAAACTGACATTATGTGATTTAGATGTGTTGTGTGCATGTAAGTGACATTGATGTGCAATTGTAATTAAAAATGTAAATTGCAGGTGGAGGTAATTATTAAAAGCATTCTAATTACAATTCAGTCACATTTTTTAAATTACATTTCAATTACATTTACTAAACAAAATTTGATATTAAATGACATTACAAATGAAAAACATTTGAATTACAGTTGGAGATTGAGATTCAATTACGTTGTCAATGTGATTACAATTACAAATCACAATTAAATTACAATTACAATTCAGGTACATTGAGCTGTAATTACAAATTAGGTAATAAGTACATTTTTATTACATCGTAAAGCAATTGAAAGTGCATTTTAATTATATATACATTGCAATTTAAAGTAATTACATCTCAGTGTACCTGAATTGGAATTACATATCAATTACAATTAAGTACCTTTGTAATTACATCAGTAATTCAGGACTTAGTTATGAAACTGTAATGGCTGGTGTAATTAGCATTCTAACCGTCCTGTGTTTCTGTCTCTGTTCAGACGAGGTGAAGCAGGAGGGCGGTAAAGTGCTGGTCCACTGCGAAGCCGGGATCTCCCGCTCGCCCACCATCTGCATGGCCTACCTCATGAAGAAGCAGCGGCTGCGGCTGGAGGAGGCGTTCGACGTGGTCCGGCAGCGCCGCGCCATCATCTCGCCCAACTTCAGCTTCATGGGTCAGCTCCTGCAGTTCGAGGCCGAGGTGCTGTCGTCCACCCCGCCGTCCGTTCCTCCCGCCACGGCGCCGTGCCAGCAGGAGGCAGCCTCCTTCTTCAACAGCAGCGGCGTGGGCGGCATTGGCGGCGTGGGTGGCGTGGCCGGCGGCGACGCTAAAAACGACAGCAAGTTCTCCTTCGACGGAACCTTCGAGTCCTCCATGTTCTCCTTTCCTACCTCCTTCCTTCCTTCACCGTTCAAACTCAGCCCCATCACTGCCCTGCCTTAGCGGGACCACCCAGCGCCCCGCCCCCCTCCGACTACTTGAAAGATGGCGGCGAAAAGAAAGGGCAAGCGTAACGAGCAGCGCAAACGAAGACAGAGACAGCGTTTGAGTCCAGTTTTACGGGAGCAGGTGTGGTTTGCCTTCGAAAGAGTCGCCCCCTGTTGGCGAGTACACTGCAATACAAGCCTTAGTTTAATCGTGTGATCTCTGCCTATTCCCGGCGCCCTGAGAGGCGCTACACGTTAAATTATTATTATTATAATTTTTTTTTAATTGTTTCCTTTTTTATGAGGTTGTGAATCTGTTAATAAATGTTTTTACAGAAAAGTAAAACTCGTTCACGTCTGTTTCATCAAACCACGTCTGATCATGAGCCACAAACGCAGCATGTCCAAATATTTGTGGACACCCCTTCTAACGAATACATTCAGCTACTTTTAGCTTACATCTGTTGCTAAAAGATGTATACATGCACACACACACACACATACACAGCTTGTCTAGTCCCTGTACAGAGGTACTGCCAATAGAATAGGACTCTCTGGAGCAGACAACAATGAACCTATTAGGCTAGAGGGGTATATAAAGCCCCCCAGCATTGAGGAGCTGTGTTCTCTGGAATGATTGATGGTGGTGCTCCATCCACTACCTTTGGGATGTGTTGTGGGGGAGTTGGGGTGATGAGGTGGGGTGGTGATCATCCTCCAACATCTTGACCTCACTAACTCACTAAAGCTCTGAATGCAATCAACTCCTCACAGCAATGCTCCTCCAAAATCTAGTAGAAAGCTCTACTTCTTCCCTGGACAGTAGAGACAGTTACTCCAACATAAGCAATAGAAACTCTTTTTAATAGCCTTGATTTCAATGGACCAATAGAAATGCTCCAAATTACATCATGCGAATAATTCTGGATGAATAGACCAATAGAAGCGCTCCAAATTACACTGTGTAAATAATTCTGGATGACTGGACCAATAGAAATGCTCTAAATTACACTGTGTAAATAATTCTGGATTATCGGACCAATAGAAACACTCTAAATTACACTGTGTGAATAATTCTGGATGAACGGACCAATAAAAACGCTCTAAATTACACTGTATGAATAATTCTGGATGAACGGACCAATAAAAACGCTCTAAATTACACTGTATGAATAATTCTGGATGAACGGACCAATAGAAATGCTCTAAATTACACTGTGTGAATAATTCTGGATGAACGGACCAATAGAAACGCTCTAAATGACTCGGAATAAACTATTATTCTACAGTAAACTTTGTTTTTGAAGATACATGTTTTTCATTGGATAGCGATGATATTCAGGAACATATATATTGAATATCAATATTCTTAGAAAAACTTCTTATGAAGATTTTTGAAGAATAATAATTATAATCAAATACTTTTGAGAATCTGGCCTAAGGTATTCAGGAAAAGAGCCACTGAGCACAATGCAGGCTCCTGTACAGGCTCCTAATATCTAAGGAAGATGCAACAGTGACCCCTGTTGTGACCCTGAGATGAGGTGGATATGTTAACTAGCTTACTTCTACAGTAAAGCCCATCTACGTTCTATTGATCCTTATCATATTTATCATCTATTGATCCTCATCATATTCAGTTATTCTTTACTATTTACACCTTTTCTTGGCTTGTTTCACAAATCAGACCTTTCAAACTGCCAATGCTTATTCATGTAGGAAATCCCATGTTGACAGAGTCTGTAAAATGTAAAATATTGATACCAAGTGGAACAGAAGACCAATATATATATATATATATATATATATATATATATATATATATATATTGCAGTAAAACCATCTCCAGTGGAAATAGCATCTCTCATATTAGCATACGAAGCTGTCTCCATCGTAAGGCCGGCACCAAGCTCTCCAAATGAACCCGGCCGAACAAAAAATAGAGCTTAAATCTATGAACAATATTCACGTTTAATACTCTTCAAATCTTCACACAGAGCTAATTCTCAGGTAAAATACACAATATTTGACCTCCAGCTATCAAACCCACTAACTTTCGGACCTTAAAACGGCCCGAAGAGAATTGAAAATGAAAGAATTTTGAAGTTTTTAGTCAATTAAACCACGTAAATGATAAGTATGGATAATAAGAATCTATGAACAATATTCACATTCAATACTCTTCAAAAATCTTCACACAGAGCTAATTCTCAGGTAAAATACACAATATTTGACCTCCAGCTATCAAACCCACTAACTTTCGGACCTTAAAACGGCCCGAAGAGAATTGAAAATGAAAGAATTTTGACTGTTTTTAGTCAATTAAACCACGTAAATGATAAGTATGGATAATAAGAATCTATGAACAATATTCACATTCAATACTCTTCAAAAATCTTCACACAGAGCTAATTCTCAGGTAAAATACACAATATTTGACCTCCAGCTATCAAACCCACTAACTTTCGGACCTTAAAACGGTCAAGGCCGTGTTTTATGCCACCATACAGGACAGTCGGCCCGAATCTCGTCCCGAAGAGAATTGAAAAATGAAAGAATTTTGAAGTTTTTAGTCAATTAAACCACATAAATGATAAGTGTGTGTACTTTATGGGCAATAAAACTTATAATATGGTCTTTTTCAGGCTCAAACATCACTAGCTAATAATTAATATTCTGTGATTTTTGACTATATGGACTTTTCCTTGGTTTGTTGCACAAATTAAACCCTTTTAGCTGCTATAAATGAGCTTATGTTATGAGTGTGGGGAAAGTGTAGTGTTACCGGAGCTCATAAAGTATTACATTATAATAAATTAATAGTAATAATGGAAGTAAAGCCCGGCAGTAAGTCTGAGGTGCGGTACAGTAGAACTACACGGCGCTGTCAGTAGCTAGTAGCTAGCTGCCTCTCACATTGGCGCCCAAAGCGGTCTCCGAGAGGACTGTACCAAGTCTCAGAATAGGGGCACGCCAGAACAACGGGGTCAAAGTGAATAAAGCCAAATACACAATAATAATCTAATCTGATAATTATTAATTATTAAAAGATTATGGATGCTTTATAAGGACTGCAAATAGTAATATTAGAGTTTATTAATCGATAAATACAATGGAAAACTCTCGCCCCCCCCTAATCGCGGAAAGTAAGCTCTTCCGGCCCCCCCTCAACTCCGCCATTTTCCGTGTTATTTCAGTTTCGTGAGGGAGATTTTCTGTTTTTATGCTCAGAAACTGGATTAAAACCCGAGGAGCGGCTTTCATTTTTTATCCGGGCCCTTCTTCTCTTCGCAGAGGAGGAGGAGGGTGTCTGACCTAGCTACCTGTGCGGCGGGGCTTATCTCTGCAGAGCGCAAACATGTACATTAAACAGGTGAGTGAATGAGGGACTGTCTTGCGAAGGCTACGCTATGCTAAGCTACGCTATGCTAAGCTAAGCTAAGCTAATCTGAGGTAAACTGAACGCGGTTTATAGCGGCGCTGTAGCTAAACAGTTTAATAACAAACACCAGCTTCTAATTATAGCTTTATATTTCTATACCATGCATTTGTTTGCGTGTTTATGTTATTTATTTATTTTATTCCTATTAAAAAAGCAGGCTTATTGGCTAGCTGTATGCTACGCTAGCTAGCTACTGACCCAAACATACCGAGAGCTGAGGTAGCTAGTAGTGCTAGCCTGTGCTAACGGACTGACCTTAGCTACCTCTTATTCTAACGGCTGAAATAATTAAAACATAATAACCTAAATTAAGGTCTTATATGATTATAGATTTATATATATGTATATGTGTATATGTTTTATATAGGGTTAGCTAAGTTTGGCTAGTGCTCGCTGGCTGGCTGGCTGGCAAACTTGTGTTGCAGTAAAGTTTTCAGTGAGGAGACGCAGCCTCTGCAGGGAGCTGATTTAGTCTTAATTCTGTGGTGAAATTAATGTATAAACTGTATAAAATTGATGAAATGAATCATATACTTTGCGGGACACGTCAAAATACCCTGACATCCAGACTGGGCTTTAGGAAAGTGGGGCGGCTTTGCTGGGAGGCAGAGGCTGCAGGCGCCTGTGCTGCTTCTGCTTCTGCTTGGGCTTTAACTGGGTTTAACATAATAATAATAATAATAATAATAACAGAGCGTGCTTTATTAATAAAGAAATGGCTGGGCGATATGGTAAAATACTATATCACTAGATCAACAGATTCTGCAGTTTCTCAGTCTTTATTAAGCACTAACAGTGTCCTCCAACAGCATGTGGTTCATCACCATACGATCACATCTCATCATTGCCCAGCTCTATATAGCTATATTAGGGATGCAATAAAAACATATATATTAATAATATTACAGTAGATATAGGGATTAGGGATGCAATAAAAACATATATATTAATAATATTACAGTAGATATAGGGATTAGGGATGCAATAAAAACATATATATTAATAATATTACTGTAGATATAGGGATTAGGGATGCAATTGAAAATATCATTAACAATAATATTAAATATTAATAATATTATTATTAATAATACTGCAGTAGATATAGGGCTGGACGATATGGTAAAATACTACATCACAATGTTTGCGATGTTAGGGATGCAATTGAAAAAATATATTAATATTAAATATTAATTATATTACTGTAGATATAGGGATTAGGGCTGCAATTGAAAAAAATATATTAATAATAATATTACTGTAGATATAGGGATTAGGGATGCAATTGAAAAAATATATTAATATTATTATTACTGTAGGTATAGGGATTAGGAATGCAATTGTAAAAAATATATTAATAATATTACTGTAGATATAGGGATTAGGGCTGCAATTGAAAAAAATATAATAATAATATTAAATATTATTATTACTGTAGGTATAGGGATTAGGAATGCAATTGAAAAAAATATATTAATAATAATATTACTGTAGATATAGGGATTAGGGCTGCAATTGAAAAAATATATATTAATAATAATATTAAATATTAATAATATTACTGTAGATATAGGGATTAGGGATGTAATTGAAAAATATATTAATATTACTGTAGATATAGGGATTAGGGATGCAATTGAAAAAAATATATTAATATTAAATATTCATAATAATATTGCTGTAGATATAGGGATTAGGGATGCAATTGAAAACAATATATTAATAACATTAAATATTAATAATAATATTACTGTAGATATAGGGATTAGGAATGCAATTGAAAATATCATTAACAATAATATTAAATATTAATAATATTATTAATAATAATACTGCAGTAGATATAGGGCTGGACGATATGGTAAAATACTACATCACAATGTTTGCGATATTAATCACAGACTGAATACATTAGTATCAACAGACTGTTGAACAATGACTATTCTGTTACTCTCTGGTACTGAATACAGCTATTTGTTATTATTATTATTATTATTATTATTCACCATCTGCTGCTCTTCGTCTGATTAAACCACTATTTGTAATTATACTTGCAGCAGATATCCTCCGTATGCTTAGAAAAGCATATTGTCAATCACAATAACAAAATTCTATCATGATACAATTAAATATTCTGTAGCCCTGCTTTATTATATATTAGGGATGCACAATATTGGGAAATATGTTAAGATATTAAAAAATAAAAACAGATAATTTTGCCATGAATAATGCACTTTGTGTATCGAAGATTGCTGTGAAATGTATGGAGATGTATGGTCAGATATCATCAACCTCTGGTAGATACAGCGGATGAAAACAAAGTTTCCTTTTGCATTGAGCAGGAAAAC
The DNA here is from genome assembly GCF_030463535.1 of Salminus brasiliensis. NCBI lineage: Eukaryota > Metazoa > Chordata > Actinopteri > Characiformes > Bryconidae > Salminus > Salminus brasiliensis. The sequence goes on along the minus strand of NC_132902.1, from coordinate 2,531,717 downwards.
ATAAATAAATAGTATTTAAAATAGTAAATTAGTCTCACACGGCATTGCTACTGCGGACTACTGCGCCTGCCCACATTTATTGTGCAACCATTTATATTTATATATAATCGTTTAATTGTTTATATAAACCAACTAATAAAGATAAATGAATAAATAAGTTAATGACCATGAGCTTGACATCCAGCTGTGTTGAACCACTGGCGTATGAAGTGGTGTAATGTCCCAACGGTAGTGCACATATATAAATTACATATATATGGAGGAACCTGACATTGCAGTATTTGCAATGTTGTGAGATATATGTAAACAATCAATAATAATTGTAATAATTACTCATTGATTTGCATTATATGAGCAATCAGCACTCAGTGTATTCAAGACTGGGGTAAGATTAATGATATTGGGCAGATATAATCTACCTCTGGTAGTAACTAGAGGTGAGTGATATGGGGAAAAATCACAGTATCTTTTTACAATATTTGTTTTGAGAATGACAAAAAAAGTCACAATGCACCAGTAGCAGCATATTTTAAAAAGTGCTATCCAAAATACCATCCCGTACTTAGTACAGTGATTTTTCTTAAAATTAGCTGCACTCCATCCAATTAAACAGGACTAATTCTGCCCAGTGTGATAGAGGGTCCAGTGGATCACCGTTTATTTAGCGCTGACCGTATCCACCAGTGTCCTCATGAAACCTTATAGTGTATCACCTCCAATACAGAAGTCATCATAATACATTACAGTATTGCTGTATTTGTAGGGCCATTTGTAGGATGGTATTTTATCGTATTGCGTTATTTTTTATTATTAATTTATTTATTAATTATTATTTGCGTTATTATTTATTGTTATTATGTTATCGAGATACACAATATATGCTTTTCTAAGAGGAAAACCATGAACACTGGTAGTGGAATTAACTAACATTTTGTCTGCGATGGCATGTAGCACAATAAATGTTGTGTATCATGTTAATGTCTTTAAATATCTATTTAATTTTTTACTGTATCGCCCAGCGTATTGGCCGCCTCTAGGTCTAACGAAGCACTCAGCCCACAGTTTTTTTTTTATTTGATTCACAATACCTGGCTCTTTGAATGGTGGGATATTTTTAACATATATATATATATATATATATATATATATATATATATATATATATATATATAAATACTGTATCCAGTTGTTGCAGAATCTAGACCCGAAACGGGAGGAGTGTGGTGCGTGATGAGTGTTGGGAGTGGGTTATTTGTTGGTGCTGGTTGTTTGCAAACTTTAGTGTTCGATCAGAGCTGCTGCATTAATAATATCTTAATAACATAATTACATTTTACACAGACAAAACCATATTTGGCTGCAGGACGGGTACATTGTGGATTAGCGATACGGCAAAAACATGACCTGATAGATTTCTACTGTCCACAATTTTTAGGGATGTAGTGAACCAACAAAAAATATTAATAAATAAAGAAAACTAAAGCCTGACTACATGGGTTTTTGAGAACATGCAGAAATGAACAATCTAGTAAGGGATACAAAAGTTGAAAACCAACAATTCAGCTGTTGATTAACTTTACAGAAGTAAACTCTTGTAATCCGTGTCCGCAGGTCATCATCCAGGGCTTCCGCAGTTACAGAGACCAGACTGTGGTGGACCCCTTCAGCTCCAAACACAATGTTATCGGTGAGTTTGCCTCTTTGTGGTTGGCCACATTTCTCCATGGGGATGTAGACGGCGCTGTCGGGCATGTTTAAAATTTCTTCAGTTTTGATTTACTCCGTTGTCTTGAGTCTTTAAGGCTTTGCGGTCACCTGCGGTGGAGGGAGGTGATTGGCTTGGATGTGTTGACACTATTGCTTGTTCGTTTATTAATTTATTTCGTTTATAATCTTCCTTTACCTCCTTAATATAATTTTGACGATTAGAAAACAGTGATCACAGCTTCTCTTGCTCTTGTTATTTTCTGCAGTTGGTCGAAATGGGTCTGGAAAGAGTAACTTCTTTTACGGTATGTACTTGATGCCGTTGCTGGAACAGTTGCAAGTGATTGGAACATGTAATGTAGACTCTCTCAGCATAAATCAATAAGGATCTCTTATACAAAGAGGCAGCGTAGTTGATTAATTTATGCCCAATTGTACCTTTACTTATTAAATGAATGTTTTTAACAATCTGGAAACAGTTCAGTTGCAGGTAGCTTAGCTGTAATATGCTCTATGCCGATTCAGACATTTGCAAAAATAAAATATAGAAATACAGGAATAATATCTGTATGTCTGTAGATAATTCTTAAATGACTAAAAATGCAGATATAATAAAAGTAATATTTAGAATGTTCTAAAAGTTAATATCACATTAATATTAATTTTAGTAATTTAATGAATCTATAGTAATTAAAATGTAATAATTAAAAAATCTTTGTGTTTAGTTCATGTTAATTAAATGTCTAATTTATTGCAGTAGCTGCTTTTTGTAAGTTATTGAGTTGTTTATTTAATATAAACACGGTCACTCTTATGCATTCTTATTTTTTCATGACCGCAGCAATGATTTCTTGCCTGGGTCAGAAAGTAAATAAATGAGTTGCTATATTAAGCTTTGAGGTGTCGAGGCCCTTTCGTGACTCTCATGGTTGATGTATTTTGTCTCTTTGCAGCCATTCAGTTTGTGCTCAGTGATGAGTTCAGCCACTTGCGCCCGGAGCAGCGCCTGGCCCTGCTGCATGTAAGTACAACTAGGTGGTGGTTAATCGACACTCTAAGAAATAACTGTAGCATTAAAGTTCACAACTTCATGATTTAATGGACAGCTGCTGCTATTGTACCCTTGAAGAGGGGACTCGGGCTTTGGTGTGTCCAGTTTAGGCGATGGTTAGTGTGCGATGGGACACGAACCACGATAGCAGCACCTCAGTACAGTCGCTCTCTTATTCAGCTCTCTTACTAACGATCAGATAGATCACTTTCTGCCTACTGTGTTTGTTTTGCTGTAGTCTGTAGTGTGATTTGATGAGCGTAGTTTGACGTAATGGGTTTCTTTTGCATCTACAGGAAGGCACAGGCCCTCGAGTCATTTCTGCTTTTGTGGAAATCATATTCGACAACTCTGACAACAGGCTGCCGGTAAAACCCCTAAACAGTAAAACAGTAATGATGGTTGTATAATGTGTAGAGGATTGTGATGTATTTTGAGCATCGTCATAAATCTAGCATATTTGAAAACTGAACTTGAGAATAAATTAAAGAATAAAAAGATAAACTATTACTGATGACTGAATGAATCTACAAAAAAAGGAACGGTATCTTTAAAAGCACATCATTTGTAAACATCGTTGTGCAGAGCTGTTGTCCTGCATTGATAACGTACCACGATCTCCTCTGATCAGATTGACAAAGAGGAGGTGTCACTGCGGCGTGTGATCGGAGCGAAAAAGGATCAGTACTTCCTTGACAAGAAAATGGTGACGTAAGTAATTTTATGATATTTATTTGTAAAATTACTAGGTAATGGAAAATGGAAGAGATTAAACTGTAGTACGTGTGTGTTTCAGTAAGAACGATGTGATGAACTTGCTGGAGAGCGCGGGTTTCTCCCGCAGTAACCCGTACTACATTGTAAAGCAGGGAAAGGTGAGAGATTTTGTTCTTCATTTTATTTATTTATTTATTTGGGGAACAAATCACGCTGCAGTCGACTAGCCTTTTCCTTATCATCATCTTCATTTTCGCTTTCTTGCGCTGACAGTGCAGTGCAGTGTTTACTATGAGAAAGACTTGCTAGTAATCTTAGTAGTCTTACTTGTTTTGGCTTAGATGTGTTTGTGTGTTTCTCTGTGTGCAGATCAACCAGATGGCCACGGCTCCTGACTCGCAGCGTCTGAAGCTCCTGAGGGAGGTGGCAGGCACCAGAGTGTACGATGAGCGCAAGGAGGAGAGTATCTCCCTGATGAAGGAGACAGGTCATAACTCCACTCAATACACAGACAAAAAAAAAAACTCTCTTTATATAATTCATGACAAATCTTAAATATTTACCAGTGGTGGTGATACTACTACTACTACTGCTGCCCTTCCTACTGCATCCTTCTCTGATTTCAGTTCCAGGATTAGAAACTTTAAATATTGTCAGTTATCAGTATTTTCAGAATAATTTGGTATTAAAGGATTCTAAGCTTTAAAATGAGATATTGTAAGCAAAGCACTTCATTTGAAGCTTACTCATAGATGCTCATATAACACGGTCAAACTGCTCAACCACTCTGCTGCCCCACAGGAAGAAATACAAGCAAATAAGTGATAGACAATATATGTGATATGATGGAAAACCATTAAAGCATAATGTTAAAATATTAGTTGTGTATTTAAATAGTAAACTTCTAACAGTCTATCTAAACAATATATATATATATATATACATTTTAAATATGTAATAAACAGTTAACGACTCAGCAAACTGTGCTGGATTATGCTGTTTGAGAGGTTGAAATAAAGTCGTTAGGCTGCTCTTTTAATTGCAGTGTTTAAACAGTTCAGTCTCGTTCCTCTAGAAGCAAAACCATGGACAAAAACATGGAGAGGTTTTGAATATCTAGATATTTACGATATGTTGCCCTATGTCGCCCCTACTTGAGTGTTACTTTAGGCTAGATTTCTTAGTCTGATGTAATTCTGGTCTTTATATTCCACTGTTCACTGTCCACTGTTGGACTCTGACGTCCGTCAAATTAACCACAGCACTTCTTTTGTGATGTTTGCTACAGATAAAGCCTGATTTTAAGGTGTTTTTAAGGAAATACAGTTCTGTATGGAGGTGTTTAGTGTAGCTGGATGTATTAAGAAGTGCTCAGTTAAGTAAGTGTTTGCGTATATATTTGCAGAGGGGAAGCGAGAGAAGATTAATGAACTGCTGAAGTACATAGAAGAGCGTCTGCACACGCTGGAAGACGAGAAGGAGGAGCTGGCACAGTATCAGAAGTGGGACAAGATGAGGAGAGCCCTGGAGTACACCATCTACAATCAGGAGCTCAACGAGACGCGCGCCAAACTCGATGAGGTAAACAACAACACAACAGCAGCTCCTGTCATTAATTGCCTTACCTATAGATACAGTCTTTAATTTCTATTGGTCGATGTGACTGTAATGAAAGATGGCGTGTAATGAAAGCCACGTTTCATCAGCATTAAAGTCAGTTTCGTTTTCTCACATTCAGATTTCTCTCGTCAGTTGAGTGTTTTAGATGAAAAGGCTCGTTTGTGTCTCATTTCAGCTGATGTTTAGGTGTTGTCTGAAATCGACGTAGAAAGCTGAATTCTATGAACTGTCGTAACCATTATGAGAGCTGATCGTCAGTATTCAGATTATATCTTTGTTGGTAATCAGCGGGGACCAAGCACTATGTGAAATTTAGGGCTGCAAGAGTATGAGATTTTCAGGGTTATGATGACAGTCCCAGAAAATTTAATATAGCATCATGATGTACTTTAGGTATTTCACTTTATTTTTTATGTACTTTATATTTCACATTTTATTAATATTATAAAGGAATGAAAGTAGGGCCCTTTTTTGGTTGAACAAAAGCTTTACTAGAGCTGAAACTATTTATCAATGGAAGTTTGTGTAAAATGTTAAAAAAAAATAATAAATCTGCACAGAAAGCTCTTTTGAACTGTTTTATTTACAGTAAATGATTTTTAAATCATTTTAATTATGGCTTTATTTGCTGATTTTCTCCATTAATCAATGGATTGTTTGGTTTTTAAAATAGTAACTAATTGGTGAGATTCTCTTGTTGCATTTCCTATCCCCAAAATACCTGTATTACACGAATGTATATGGTATAATAACCATCAGTTCTCATACCGCAGCATATCCAGCGGGAGACCGTTTCTACCATAGTGCCATTTTGGTGCCAATAGGAACAAAAGGGATGAACAGGGTTGAACCTGATGGTAAACTTCATAATTCCATAGCTATGACCCCTAAATGACCCCTAAATTTCAGTCTCAGATGTTTTCTCTTAGGAACGATGATGCTGGACCGCCGCTGCACATACATTTACCTGTCTGCACACTATGTGGACAGCGCTGACCTCATAAGCCATGCACACCAATGTATTAAACTGCTAAATTCTGTCCTCTAGCTGTCCAGTAAGAGAGAGACGTGTGGAGACAAATCCAGGCAGCTGCGGGACGCTCAGCAAGATGCCAGGGACAAAGTGGAGGTACTGCTAATATGGATTTTCGAGGCATCAGTATGTAAAAGTTCACATACGAGTATGAGGGAGTGTTATGTAACCTCTCCATCATTTTCTCCCTCTCTCTGTAGGAGACCGAGCGTGTCGTGCGGGAGCTGAAGGCTCGTATCTCGGCGATGAAGGAGGAGAAGGAGCAGCTGAGTGCTGAGCGGCAGGAGCAGATCAAACAGAGAACTAAACTGGAGCTCAAAGCCAAAGACCTGCAGGACGAGCTGGCAGGCAACAGCGAACAGAGGGTCAGCACACATGCGCTCACACACCACATATACTCACACAGCGTGCCTTCATATGTAAATCATCATCATCATCATAGCACACTTTTATTATAATAAAATGCCCCCAGAGATAGTTGGTGGCGAAGGCCTCTGATGATCTGATTGGTTAATATATCAGATTCAGATTTCAGTTTCTGATCTAAGCACATCTTTTAAAACCATTTATCACATTAAAACACATTAAAGCTCCAGATCTCTTTAGAACAGATGCAGGTGAACGTAAATAAATCCAGTAAAAAGGAGAAACAAGAGCTTCTCATTCTGAAGAAAGAAAGTAGTGAGATCTTGTCGGTGAGCTAGTCTGAAGAACAGAGCTCGGTTCCTCCAGGGTTCTCCTGGACGCCCCCCAGTCCAGCCAGCACAGCGTGGAGGATGTTCAACTCCATCAGCAGCAGCAGCAGCAGCTCACCTGATTTACCATCATTAAGCCCTGATTTGATTTGTTGATCTGAGGAGAACTCTAAATAATACTAGACTTCATGAAACAGAAGAACTTTGGAGATGTTCTAATGATGCACACAGTGATGGAGAACCACCACCTCCACTTTCTGTAGGAGTGATATTATTAGTGTTTATTCTAATATCAGAGTTTTACTGAGCTAATAAACACTTACCGCCCGGATAAGCAGCTTCTCCTGTACACTGATGTAGATACTGCCTTGCATATTAACTAAGCAGGTAGCCAGGTGGTACCACACGTACGACCTGTGGTTTTATGTTTGAAGGGCCTCCAGAGCGGTGTTGCTCAGATTCAGTTTGGTGGCACTGTTCGACAAGGCAGCTTTAGCTACTGATTGGAAAATTGGAAATGACTAAAATTGGTTTTAAAGACTAAAATCCTGCTGTGAGTCAGCGTACAGTCATGGTCACCCGTCCACGCTGGGAGCGATTTACTGTTCGACAGCCAGCAGTGCTGGAGTGCTCAAATGTTTGTTTTTGTATGTAGGTCATATATTTTGTATGTGTGTATGTTCTAATATCAGTGTTTTACTGTAGAGATAAACACTCACTGTCCAGATAAGCAGCTTTTCATTGTTATTGGCACAGATTCCTAAAACTTGTGTGAAAATGTCTTGATGAGACATAGTAAAAATCTTCCAGAATGACTTACAGCCCAGATAAGCAGCTTCTTGTGTCAATACACCAGCCAGTATAACTTGGCATGTATTTTTAAGTTTAGAGAATTGCTCTAAAATAAAAATAAAAAATCAATAGTGAGTCATAAACAGCGTCAGACAAACAACACAGCAAAATAGCAGCAAATAACAGCTCACTGCTTTAAGACGCTTGTAGAAAAGCACAGTCTATTTATACACACATTGTATGTTTGCATATTTGAAAGAAAAAAAAAAAATATATATATATATAAATACACATTGCAGTCATAAGTATACAAGTTCTATAAAGTTCTAGCGTATGATATAGTTATTGTATAGTATGTGTGTTTGATGCCCATTTGCCTGGATGAAGCCGTCGCATAAAGCCCTGTCTCTGTGGGGTTTGTTGGCAGAAAGGAGTGAACAGAGGGTCCGCAGTGTCCCCGCCTGCGTCACAGACTACAAACACTGCACTGGGCTGCGGTCCAGAAATATACACTCACAAAAACGCAGCTTGCCTGTATGTGTGAAATATACACGCACACACACACCGGTCAGACCTTCTTTATTCCATCCTGGCTCAGTGCAGGGATTAGCCCCACCTGTGTGTGGGGAGGGGAAGTTGTGGGGGCTGAAGCTGAAGTGCGTCATTTGCTCTTTTTTCTGCTGAACGTGATTCCAGCTTGGCTCAGTGAGAATTCCTCCCTCGGCTTGTGGCACTAAATCCACAGAGATTTCCTCCACGTGCACATGCCTGTGTCTGATGATGATAATTTCGTTGCTCTTCAAAAGGTATCGCTGTGACTCAGTTTGACAGAGTGAATAGAAGCACAGCCGTCATTGAATTTCTCCCTCTTTCCCCCTTTCTCTCGTCCCTGCTCTCAGAAACGGCTGCTGAAGGAGCGGCAGAAGCTGTTGGAGAAGATAGAGGAGAAGCAGAAAGAGCTGCAGGAGACTGAACCCAAATTCAACACTGTGAAGGAGAAGGAGGAACGAGGCATTGCCAGGTGAAGCAGAGTTTCGCTTAAGTTAGATGATGTAATTCGACCAAAAAAACAAACAAAAAAAATATCTGATTAAGGCCTAATAAATATTACAACTTGCCCTGCCTTGGTTTTTTTTATTATTTTGCAGGATACAAGTTTATTTTTTTTTTATCTTTAAAATGAACATACAAATCTTGTGTAACTTGTCAAGTAGAATCCCTCTAAAACTAGTGTCTCACATTTTACCTCCATTTGTAGGATTGGAGTGTAGCTCCCACACATTTTATATACAATTATTTTAGGTTGTTTGTAATAATAATAATAATAATAATAATAATAGTTTAGTAGCAATAATAAAATATTACATTTTACAACCCAATTGTGTAAAGAAGAAGGTCTTCAGGTGAAAGTTTATGGAAGAGCTCGGTAGTACAGTCCCGGGGATATTAGGGTAGGGAATTCCAGAGTTTTTGGTGCCTCAGCACTGAAGGATCTGCTGTCGATAATGGCGACTGTAGTGTGGAGTGTAGGGGACAGTGAGTAAGCTGCTGCCTGAGGACCTGAGGGTCCGAGGAGGATGGTAAGGATGTAGGAGCTTGCTCACATACACAGGGGCCAGACCATGAAGGGCTTTGAAGGTAGGGAGCAGGATTGTATACCTAATGTGGGATGTTCCTGGTAGTCCGTGCAGCTCCCTGAGAATGGGAGTGATGTGTGCTAGGGTTGTAAGCGAGACCTCCGTTTCCTGGACCACATCAGATCATCCTGTATTGCAGCTTATTGATCATTCAGAATATGAAGGGCATTGTTTTCTGTTTTTTTTTTTTTTTTTTTTTTTTGGGACAGTAAATGTTTGCCAAATCTCAGAATGGGCAAAAGAAAGTGCTGCACAAATCAGTGAGATCTCGTTTATGCTGTAAAAAAGCCAGCGTCTACACAGAAAGCAGGAAGCAGTGCAGCGTCCAAAGCACTGAGTGGGATGAATTTAATGAAATTAACATAGTAGGACCATTTAGAATGATGCAACAAAGGTATGCTAACAGCGCCTCATCGTTCTTTTATCTTTATGCTCTCTGATCTGTCTGCCTTTGTCTTCTACTCACCCCCAGACTGGCACAGGCCACTCAGGAGCGCACAGACCTGTACGCCAAGCAGGGCCGTGGCAGCCAATTCACCTCCAAAGAGGAGAGGGACAAGTGGATCAAGAAGGAGCTGAAGTCTCTCGACCAGGCCATCAACGACAAAAAACGGCAGATTGCCGCCATCCACAAAGACCTGGAGGACACCGAGGCCAACAAGGAGAGGAACCTGGAGCAGTATAATGTAGGAATCAGAAGCCAGCTGTATTCCTTTTTTTCCTCTCTCTCTATTTTTAAAGAGCTCACATCACTCTGCTTAGCCTGAACTGGCCAGAGAACTTGGCTCTCCTAGAACTCCAGTCTCCTAAATGGCATTATAGCTCACTGACTGACGGGTAGTGGTGTTCTACGTTGCGCCACACCAACCGCTCTGTTAGTGTCGTTCGTTAGAGTAAGTTTGAACGCTACCCTGCCCGCTTGCTCAACCCTCCGTCACGCCAAACCACACACTTCCACGCTACTACACAGTGTTTCAGGACTAGCCTCCATTAGAACTGCACTCATGCGTGTAGATGCCTCAGTAAAGTGACGACATCTGAGTCATGTTAACCACATCACCTACATCTTCATCGCTGAGCAAATCAGGACTAAAACGCATCAGTGGATCATTTTTTGTTTTTCTTGCGTGGTCCCGACCAAGTCAACAGCTCGCCATCTGGATCCCACCGCTGATGCTGATGATGCTTTTATGCCCATCTGTCCTATAAAGTTACCTAGTGCAGTTGATCAGAACATCGCTGATATGGAGAGGAAGCCTTGGTAGAGCTCTGAGCTATTCATGACCTAAATGTGGGTATGATACCCCAGGGCCTGTGTAGGGCTCTTGAGCAATGCCCTTCACCCTCTCTGCCCTCCTGGGCGCCACAGCAAAGCCAGATTCCACAGACCTAATTTTACACGTTTTTGGTTTAGGCACATTAGACTTGCTAAACATTGCACCTAGGAGGCTGGCGTTCTACGTTCTGAGCGAAAAAACTACAAAGCGTTTTCTCAGGCAGTGGTTTTAGTCAGTGATGTTTTCATGAATCTTGTTTGTTTGATTTATTTCGCCTGGCTGTAGAAACTGGACCAAGACCTGAACGAGGTAAAAACCCGTGTGGAGGAGTTGGATAAGAAATACTATGAGGTGAAGAACAGGAAGGATGAGCTGCAAAGTGAGAGAAAGTAAGTGCAACAGCCTCCTCCCCTCCTTTTTTTCTCTTCCCAAACATCATGACTAACACGGCCAGAGGCTGCCAACGCTGTGTGACTAAAACGCCCAGTGGCAACCGACACCAGGGCCGGCTACATATCGATCTGCTTTCCATGAGCTTCAGTCCGTCTATGACTCACCCAAACAGAAACACTGTGTAGGAGAATTCACTTATTTCTGTTTCCAGTATCATCTCACTCTCTCTTTCCCTGTTTTTCTCTCTTATACACACACACACACACACACTCTCTCTCTCTCTCAATCTTCCTCGCTGTTGCTCACTCGTTCACATATGCCTTACATCCCTAGGCTATGCTCTCCCCTGTTGATAGCTATTTATAAGTCTCGAGTCATGGGCTCCCTCCATATGCTGAGGCTTTACTGTGCGCTATAGCATGGAGCCCTGTGCGAAGTCCTGCTTGAATTAAGCTGGGCTGATGGGTGTGTCTCTGCCTCTTCCCTCGCAGCTACCTGTGGAGAGAGGAGAACGCAGAGCAGCAGGCCCTGGCAGCCAAGAGAGAGGACCTGGAGAAGAAGCAGCAGCTACTGCGTGCAGCTACTGGAAAGGTCGGACGCACATGCATAGATGCTCTTACACTTGCACAGTGCTTGGCACATAAGCTTGTTATTTTTGCCTGGCCGGCCCCAGCCAGCATGGAGGCTGTGTTCAACTCCCATCATCATCAGCAGCAGCAGCAGCAGCAGCTCACCTGATTTACCATCATTAAGCCCTGATTTACCACCAAACCAGGTGTTGATCTGAGGAGAACTCTAAATAACACTAGACTCCATGAGAGAGGATGAACACAGTGATGGAGAACCACCACCGCTTTCTGTAGGAGTGTTATTATTCGTGTTTATTCTAATATTATTAAGAGTTTTACTGAGCTAATAAACTCTTACTGCCCAGATAAGCAGCTTCTCATTCTAATTAAGACTAAATAAGGACTGTTGGACACTGCTGTACATACCTGCTTGCATATTAACTAAGCAGGTAGCCAGGTGGTACCACACGTACGACCTGTGGTTTTATGTTCAAAGGGCCTCCAGAGCGGTGTTGCTCAGGTTCAGTATGGTGGCACTGTTCGATAAGGCAGCTCTAGCTACTGACTGGGAAATTGGAATTACTCAAAATTGGGTTTAAAGGAAAAATGAAATTCTGCTATGAGTCAGCGTACAGTCATGGTCACCCGTCCACGCTGGGCACTGCAAGAGAAAGTACTCCATAAATAGAAGTGATTTCCTGTTTGTACTGTTTGTACCGAGTGCTGAAATATTTGTTTTTGTATGTAGGCCATTCTGAACGGCATCGACAGCATTAACAAGGTTTTGGAGCACTTCCGCCGGAAAGGCATCAATCAGCACGTCATCAATGGTTACCATGGCATCGTCATGAACAACTTCGAGTGCGAGCCCGCCTTCTACACCTGCGTGGAGGTGACTGCTGGAACCAGGTGAGATGCACACTGCTGGTACTTCGGGCTGTGTCTTGGCAAAAGGCTGGGTCACGATACAGGGGTTACAATTCGATATATATTGCGATACTGTTTTTTATTTATTTATTCATTTTATTTTTTAGATTAGGAAATTTTCTAAAAGGAATATCAGGAATAGTGTCAGTAAACACAAATCCCATCATCTGCATAAAATTTGAGTAAAAGAAAGGACTTTTTATCCAGTCAGAAAAGTGAAACCTTAAGACATCTGAAGTACAACACCGCTATCTTGAGCTCTGGGTTTAATTACAACACAAAATGAACCACCTGTGGCCAGTTTTCACATATAAACTATAAAATTAACAATACACCTCATACCGGAGTCGAAGAAATTGTCTTAGGAGTGGTTTCAGCTGTTTTCAGGCGCCTCTAATATCCAGGTTTGCTCGATTCTCACTTTTAAACAAACTCAGCGTGTCGTTAATTTACAACTACGATGGGTGGGCTTTTTTCCCCCACCTGTTTTCAGAGCGTTATTTGGCTGTGAGACACAGAACAGAGATCTGACACATCAGACATGTTGTAATTTTGAAATATTGTAAATACGGTACTAGCGATATACCGCCCGACCCAACCCCAAGCTTGGACCCAGTCCAAGGAAAAACCTTCACAATGAAGAATCTCCCAGTGGTGGCTTGGTTATTTTTTTTCTTGACTGGGCTGAGTGAGTGTGGGCAGTTACCTCTCTTACCTCTGCTAGCTTCTGTCCAGATCTGCGCTTCTGTTTTATGTTAATTATGTGAGCGCTTTTCCACCAGATCAGAACTTGCTCACTGTCCTGTGTGTGTGTGTGTGTGTGTTTGTGGCAGGTTGTTTTATCACATCGTGGAGACCGATGAGGTGAGCACCAAGATTCTGATGGAGTTCAATAAGATGAACCTGCCTGGAGAAGTCACCTTCCTGCCTCTCAGCAAACTGGACGTCAGGGACACGGCATACCCCGAGACCAACGTAAGCAATGTGGTGTGAGCTTTACAGGATAGCTGCCTTGCTCAATTGTTTTTTGTTTTTTTTTGGGCGGGGGGCTTCTAATACAATTTGAGTGAAGATGATGATGATGGTGGTGAGAGTGTGTTTCCTCATTTGATTTAGACGACGTGGGCCAAACATCAGACAACAGAACAAACGTGACTCAGTCAAACACAGTCAAAGCTCTAGAACCACAGATATTACGATACGATGCGCTTACTTCTGCAGGCTGTGGATAATGTCCCTTTAGTGGGCCTTTGAGAACACTAGAGGGCGCTCTGCTAGAAGCTGTACAGTGAGAAGAAAGATTCAGAACTGGGCTGGGCTTAAAATAGTCAGTACGCAACCCAGTAAAATGTGCCTGAATCTGCCCTGATTCTGATCTACTGCATCGTATTGGGATGTCTACAATGAAGACACTGTAGGAATGCAGTATTCACACCTACTTTGGTTGAGCCATGGTTAGACTCTATTTAGGAACCATTACTGATATCTTCTGTATTTGAAGTTGAGGCCTGTAGTTTTGATTGCATCATTAATCATAATCTTAAAACAGTGTTTACCAATACTGAGTTTACCTGTGTATCTGGGCCTCTTTATAATGTTCTGCACTTTTATTTACTTTACTAGTTGTGTGTGAGTGTAAGTGGAGGGTTAGCAAAGTAAGAATTTCATTTATTTATTATATATTATATATCTAATTGTTTTTCTCTTAATCCCCCTTTCTCAGGATGCCATACCAATGATCAGCAAACTGAGATACAGTCCAAACTTCGATAAGGCTTTCAAGCACGTGTTTGGGAAAACCCTCATCTGCCGCAGTATGGAGGTCTCCACCCAGCTGGCCCGAGCTTTCACCATGGACTGCATCACTCTAGAGGGTACGAGATTTACCCCGTAAATCGCTGACCTTTTAGGAGTTTGCTGCCAGCCCTTTTAAACTTTTTAATAAGATGTTTGCCCCCTCACTGTTTTTACCCATCTTTTTTGATGAGCTGGTGAATTATCTGTAATGCTGTTCTCAGAGTTCAAGTGTGTGTGTGTTTGTGCGTAGGTGACCAGGTGAGTCATCGTGGCGCTCTGACCGGTGGGTACTATGACACACGGAAATCTCGCCTGGAGCTTCAGAAGGACATGCGGAAAGCTGAGGAGGAGCTTTCAGAGCTGGAGGCCAAACTGAACGAGAACCTGCGCAGGAACATCGAACATATCCTTCCCGTTGCAAAATACAGCAGTGCTTCCCCTGAGCTTGAGATGAATACAGTGCACAAATTTTAAACTGGGGGGGGGGGAACTAGCTGTGCAGTTTAATGGCAACCGTAAAGAGACAAACTGCAGAAGAGAGTTTCAGGAGTTGCTGAATTTAGGAGTCGCTGATCACTGGCTGTTAAAGAGATGCAGTGCGGTTTGAGATGTTGACCAGCATGCTCTATTAGACCACATCTAGTCTCCAGTTGATACAATACAAATCACGTTTGTTGTGCTCTGAACTCTGGACTGTGACTAGTAGGAGTCGACCGCCAGCCTCACCTAGTATCACTACCATAATAATAACCTCGCTACCGTGCCCGCCGTCGGCCTCACCAGCATCCCTGACATGGTATTAGTCGCAAGCCATGTTTACGAGGTCCTGGGTCTAGATGGTGTTTTACATCTACGCACTAGTCAATATGAGATCTACATCTTAAGGCTCTTAGGACGAGGCTTGAGATCTTTACCCGGCAGGGTCACAGGAAATGCTACAGGGATCGAGGTCATTTTAAGCCGCAGAGATTTTGGGGCTCCATTGTTGAAATGCCACAGACCCTTCTATGCAGCCAACGGAGGTCTGGCAACACTAGCTTTACTAGACTTGCCTAGTTCTTCTTGTTAAGCGGCTCATTCACGTTAAGGGTCTCACAAACCGTGAGTTCTGTGGACCATCACAGCCCTAGTAACTAGATCAGGAGTGTGTGCCCTTCACCCGCTTCTTCACTCTCTGTGGCAGCTGTCCACGTTTCCCGAGTTAAATCTGGCCTGTCTTTCTCGTGAAAAGTTCTTGGCCACAGTTTTTGGCCTCAGTTTCTGTTCCTGATTTGTGTCTTTCAGGACGTGTGACCTGTAAGACTGTGAAAGTGTGTGTGTGAGTGTGTGTGTGTGTGTGTGTGTGGATCGAATTCTAAGAGGTTTTAGGATTATGAGGCAGGCGCTCGCTCGCTCACTCGCCCCATTCATCTGCGACTGTGCTAGTTTGTGTCAAGGTTAACGCAGGCTGGGGTAGGCGGAGGTGATGTAAGCTCTGCGTGTGTGTGAAATCTCAGCCCTGTGAGTGTGTCTGTGTGTTAGTTCTAATCTGTGAAGGCATGCATTCATATGTGTGTGTGTGTTGGTCCTGAACCCTCTCTGTGAGTGTGTGTCCTGTTCTGTGCTTAAGCAGAGTCTCTCGGGGCCCAAAGCTGATTAACACGACACAGGACCAGAGAGGGCAGCAGGAGCATGACTCACCCTGTCATTCTGGTATTAACGTGTGTGTGTGTGTGTGTGTGTGTGTGTGTGGAAGAACAGGAAGTTTGTGTGTATGTGTGTGTGTGTGATATCTGTGTATGGATGAGGATGATCTGATGGGGTTGCGATGGCGAGAGTTGTCAGTGTGACCCACTTCCAGTTTGTGTGTGTGTGTGAGTAGCTGAAACACATTGTGTCCTGTGTGTTGAAGTGCTCTGTGTGGGTACCCTGCTTCAAACAAAGGCGCTACAAATGGTTCTTTGAGCGATGTCGTCGAAGAACCATGTTTTTGTGAATTAGAAGAACCTTTGAATTGGAAACAGTAAAAAAGTGAAAGGTCTTTAGACTCTTGAAAGGCCATTTTAAGAACATTATTAGAAGATCTCCAGAGCAGCCAGAACTTTTACACCACCTATTTGTATCTACGCTCGCTGTCCGTTTTCTCAGCTTTCATGCACTTCCCGTATAGGAGCACTGTGTAAATCAACAATTCCAGACTGTAGTACATCTGTTCACCCCGTTCCTCACTGCTCAGGACCTTGTAGGACTGACCACCACAGAGCAGGCAGGTAGTAGTTGGGTGGCGGGTCAGTCATTCTCAGCACTGCAGTGACGCTGACTGACCTGGTGGTGGCGAGTGTGTTAGTAGTGTGTGTGTGTGTGTGTGAGTAATGTGAGCACTGATGAAGGACTACTTGAGGATGCTTCTGTCTCTGACTTTACCTTCATCTACCAGCTAAGGACCAGCTAGTGGACAGACAGACACAGTGTTTAAACACACCAGCAGCACAAGCGCAACGCACACTACTGCAGTGCTGAGAATGACTGACCCACCACCCAGAAAATACTACAGTCTGCTCTGTGGTGGTCAGTCCTGTGGGGTCCTGAGCAGTGAAGAACAAACAGGGTGAGAGGAGGCTGATAATGGAGTCTGTAGAGAAACAGATGGACACAGTCTGGACTTATAGATCTACACAGTGCTCCTATATGGGATGTGGGGCATGTAGACTTTTCAGCCAATAGATTTGGGGGCATGTTTGCCCCAGTATGTGACCTTTTTGAACACTGGGACCTTTTTGCCCTGGTTATGTCGGACCCTGCTGTCAGCGTGATTCAGTGACGCATGGTGGGGGTGACGGGTGAAAACCTTGGGCAGTGTTTTTATGTAAGTGTAAGTGCAAATGTGCTGTAAGATGTAGGCTGAGAGAGTGAGAGTGGGAGGAACAGCTGATGACATGGTGGCACTCCTAGGCTGAAGCAGTGAGTCAGACACAGGGGTGTGGGGTTTATTATTATTATTATTATTAGTAGTATTTTTTTTTTCCTCTCTCTCATTCTCTTCAGATCCTGTTTTTATTCTCCAGCCTTCGCTGTCGGTTGCACTCCCCCCTCCAGGGGCTGTCTGCACTATTCTTAGGTCCCCATTCAGAATGTCCACACAATGACATAACCCTGCCGTCTGCTCTTACACTCCCAGCAGAAGAATGAAGCAAAGTTGTGTGGCTAAATGTGGAGCGGAGTCACGGAAGTTCTACCAAGTCCTGAGAAGAAACCTCGACAGTTTTGCAGTTAATGGTGCTTAATACGGCTGTATTTATAGACTCAGGAGCTGATCTGGCGTGTTGGAGGGCTGAGTGGAGACGGTGGTCTGGAGGTGTGTTTGTGAGTGCCTGAGTGATCTGAACATAGGGATGTATTATGCAGCTCTGTTTACGGGGATCTTCCTAGGTTTTGATATGTTTGTTTATTATAAAAGATCTTGCAATATACGGACAAAAGTATTGGGACACCTGCTCGTTCAATGTTTCTTCCTTTCCCGAAATCAAGGGTATTAAAGAGAGTTTCTCCTGCTTCTGTTGTTCGAGTAACTGTCTCTACTGTCCAGGGAAGAAAAACGAGGCTTTCTACTAGTTTTTGGAAGAGCATTGCTGCGAGAATTTGATTGCATTGCATTTGATTGCACCACTGATTCTTCCACTGCTCCACATCTCAATGCTGAGGGTGGCTTTGCGCCCCTCTAGCCCACGCCTGGCATTATAAGGCATTATGAGTTCTGTTCTATTGGCTGCACTTCTCTGCAGGGACTAGACAAGTGGTGTAAGTGCAATTACACAGAAAAAGGTGCAGGTTATTAGGAGGGGTGTCCGCAAACATTTGGACGTGTAGTGTTCATTGTTGGCGTTTTTGTGTGTGTATGTGTCTGAATGTACGTGGTGGTGTAATTGGGTGGGAGGTTTACTGGCTTTAGGGGTTTATTGGTTTTATTAAAAATATTCTATTGTCATGTTGGTTGCCGAAATTTCTCGGAGGTCTTCTTTAACCTCTCTGCACGTATCAATAACGAGATCGATCAACTAATGAACCAAATGCAGCAGATTGAGACGCAGCAAAGGAAGTTTAAGGCCTCCAGAGACAGCATCCTGTCCGAAATGAAGATGCTCAAGGAGAAGAGGCAGCAGTCCGAGAAAACCTTCATGCCAAAGGTACAGCAGTCAGTACAGTAGTGAAAATGAGTAGGGTTGTTTATATACACACGTTACCATCAGCTCACATCTCATACCCTCCGTCCCTCTCTTTTGCAGCAACGCAGTCTGCAGAGTCTGGAGGCCAGTCTTCATGCGATGGAGAGCACGCGGGAGTCTCTGAAGGCTGAGCTCGGGACTGACCTGCTTTCACAGCTCAGCCTGGAGGACCAGCGTCGTGTTGACGATCTCAATGACGAGATCAGACAGCTGCAGCAGGTGCATGTTTAACCAGTTCCCGAACACTAGTTACCAGAGGTACCATCACCCTGACTCAGAGTCAGCTCTTACTGTGCCATGCCGCATCGCCCAGTGGAAACGCTCTGGTTACACACGCCCACAGCACAACCTGAGCCTTACGGAATTACGTCATCAAATCTTAGAGTCTCTGAGTAGGTGGGAGAGAAACCAGCTCATTTTGCCTAATCCCAGAACCTGAGCCTGAACCTCAATCTTGCAAATTACCAGTAAGCCAGCAAGAGATGCTGAGCTGTAAATGAAACCACTGCTGACGCCCACTCTACATCCAGCCCCGCAGAGATGATCTTGTAAAGCCATGTAATTATTAAGACTGATATGATTGTATGAGAGCGCAGGCCGGTACAGACGATACCGGATCACGTCTTTGCTTAGCCTGTGGAATGACGTCCCTCTATAAACTTTTCATTTACCCTCACACATCAGCACATAGTAAATTCCACAAGCAGCAGGCTCACAACTGAGAGAAACTGAGATTTACTGCCTTTATTAGCAACATATCCATTTTTCTGACCTTCATGTCAGGTGTGTTATGACCGTTCTTTCCGTTTATGGTTCATGGATTTTTGGGCCTGTATTAAGGTCTAAATCTCGCTATGTAATAATTTTGAAGAGGGTCCATATGAATCCGTAGGTGAAGCTGATGTTGCCCAGGTTTACTGGTCTGCCCTGGTCTTGCCCTTGACCCCCCCCACCACAGGCCCCTCTTCGGAGGACTGCGTAGACATCTTATTTATTTTTTCACAGAAATAAGTGAAATTATGTCCATATACAAAGGAGAAACATGTACATAAGTATAAGTAGTGTCCGTCTAGTGTTTGAGTGAGGAACTGCAGGGTCCTGTGGCCAAGGGGACCTCATACAGAGCTGCAGCAACTCTGATCGGCTCTTCGGATCGGCTAGATCATCGGCTGATCGCACAGTTGGCTTGAAAATCGCCCGATACTGACACATAGCCGATTGACCACCATGGGATTTGTTTTTTCTGTTGTAGGACAACAGGCAGCTGCTGAATGAGAGAATTAAACTGGAGGGCATTATGACCAGAGTGGAAACCTATCTCAACGAGAACCTGCGCAAACGTCTCGATCAGGTGGAACAGGTGGGTAACACTAACTCTGGTTCGCCAGCTACTTATTAACCGCTCAGTTAGAAATCAGTTAAAGCCCTACGCTGAGAAGTCTTGTGGTCTTCCAGGACTTCCAGAACCAGAGAACACAGCGGCAGGGACTGATGTGTGTCGGTTTGTGGTTTTTAGGAGCTGAATGAACTGAGGGAGACGGAAGGCGGGACGGTCCTCACGGCCACTACGTCAGAGTTGGACGGCATCAACAAACGCATAAAAGACACCATGGCTCGCTCGGAAGGTGAGTAGATAGACAATTAACCAATCAACAGTGAGTTTAAGCAAACATAAAGCTGGAACTGATGCAGCGCTGAAGACATGAGGTCCATTTTTATAGAGGAGTGTGGATACACAGTGTCAGAAAACACACAAACAAGTCTGCCCGAGGTTACTTAACACCTTGAGGGAAGTGTGGGAGGGTTTGGAGGCTGTAAACTTGTGAGCTCCAGTGTGAAGAACAAACTTCTGAAGAAGCAAACCTCAGACGCCAAGAGTGTCCTAACACATTGATCATAACTGGGGTAGGAAGTTGTGTCTGGCCGAACCAGAACCATCAGTGTTTGGACTGATTATTGGAAGCCAATCTGCATCTTTTAGCACGACTGATTTCTAGCTTTAATAGCTGTCCATTAAACATCTTGATGTTCTGTCCCCTCAGACCTGGATTCCCTCATCGATAAGACCGAGATCGAGATAAAGGACCACATTAAGAGCATGGAGCGCTGGAAGAACATTGAGAAGGAGCAGAACGATGCCATCAACCACGACACCAAGGAGCTGGAGAAGATGACCAACCGGCAGGGAATGCTGCTGAAGAAGAAAGAGGAGTGCATGAAGAAGATCCGTGAGCTCGGCTCGCTGCCTCAGGAGGCTTTCGAGAAGTATCAGACGCTCACGCTCAAGCAGGTACGGCTTAAAACGTCTCTGCTGATTTGCTGACTCTTCTCTTCGGGTTTGTCTTCACCTTCGTTTTTCCTTTTTTTTTTCCCCATCCATTTCGTCTTTGCATCTTGTCTCGACTCTTTCACCTGGTGGCTCTGTTGCCTCGTTTTTTGCCCTTTTGCTTTTTCCATCCTTTGCACCTTCCTGCATCCCTCAGTTGCACTGCTGTCATAGGGCTCCCACTGTGTCGCAGCCCTCCTACACAGAGGTGACTCACACCTTCATTATCCCCCCTCTCCATCTCTATTACATTAATTTCTCTGTGCACTCGCGAGAACGATGAGGGGGACGTTGAGAATCGTGTCATTTTAATCTGTGCAGTTTTAAATATCTTTGGGGAGTTTTCACCATACGCTTCTGATTACGATAAATTACCACAGTACCACACTAAATGGAGCCTGATGGAGCCGTTACTACGCTATAGGCTCACAGCTTATTGTCTGGTTCTCTTTGCAGCTCTTCCGCAAGCTGGAGCAGTGTAACACCGAACTGAAGAAGTACAGCCATGTAAACAAGAAGGCTCTGGACCAGTTCGTGAACTTCTCCGAGCAGAAGGAGAAGCTGATTAAGAGACAGGACGAGCTGGACAGGGGCTACAAATCCATCATGGAACTCATGAATGTTCTGGAGCTGCGCAAATATGAGGCCATCCAGCTCACTTTCAAGCAGGTACGCTTTGTCTCTGTAGGGGATCTCTCCGTGTCTGATGTTGGTCATGATCTGTTTGGATGATGTATTTAACCTCTTAACCCATAAGAGCCCACGTTGAGTCATAGACTCTCTTTAAAAGACAAGAAAGCACTTTGTCCTTCACTTTAACTCATGAAGAACCTACAGGACATACCTACAGGACTCAACATCCTGGATGCATCACAGGTGCTTCTCAGTTCATTTCACTGATTTCATTTATTTTGAATCTTCAATATTCAGAACTGGGGGCTCTTATGGGTCAAACTTCTTGGACCCACCAGTGGTTTCCTGTGTAGTAATAATAAGAGTCCTAGAGCATATGGGGTTAATAGGGCTGTTGGATCTCCTTGGTGCAGGTGTCCAAGAACTTCAGTGAGGTCTTCCAGAAGCTGGTTCCAGGAGGCAAAGCCACTCTGGTCATGAAGAAGGGAGACGCTGAGGGAGGACAATCTCAGGATGAGGGCGAGGGCGGAACTGACAGCGAGAGAGGCTCCGCCTCTCAGAGCAGTGTGCCAAGCGTTGACCAGTTCACTGGCGTTGGCATCCGGGTAAGGCTTAGTGTGTGTTTGTCTACGTGTTTGAGCCAATACGAAAAAGAAGTGGACTACAAAGCTTGGTTTACTTGCTAACCAGCCTCATCCGTACTTGATGGCGATGGTCAAAAGCTGATCTGCACCAAGAGCCCTTCCAGCTTCAGGTACAGCTCTGCTCAACCCGCCATCCTTTAAGATCTACGGAAGACGAGCGTCCAGACTTTTCTTTTCTTTATCTGTACTATCAGATGATTAAAGGACGTGAATATTTCTGCAGCTACTTCGCTCACGACCTCGCTCTCTCTCTCTCCGCTGTCTCAGGTGTCATTCACAGGTAAGCAGGGAGAGATGAGGGAGATGCAGCAGCTGTCTGGAGGTCAGAAGTCTCTGGTGGCGCTCGCCCTCATCTTTGCCATCCAGAAGTGCGACCCAGCTCCTTTCTACCTGTTTGACGAGATCGACCAGGCCCTAGACGCCCAGCACAGGAAAGCTGTGTCAGGTGAGACCCTCCGTGGACGAGAAGAGCGTTAGGAAATGTGAACGTTAAGAAAGGTTTCTAAAAGTTACTAGGAGTGCATCGATCCTACTTTTTTCTGTTCCGATATCAATACCGATACATAACCGTTGCGTATCAGCCGATACCGTGCAAACCACCTTGCCATGAGGCAGCAGGATAAATCCTTCTCCTTAGTTCTCCTTATATGAAAGACCAGCTGTGGCCATAACATCATTACCCCCTCTCCCAGACTCTCGGTTGTCCTCCATTGCAGGCACATGTCTGTAGGATACTCTAATCCTGAGTTCTGAAGCCTAGATACCCAATACCCGATCGGATCGGTGCATCCCTACCAAAGAAGCAAACTATCGAAAGTATGGATCACTTGGCATGAAACAAATAGATGGGTTTGTACACGTACCACAGCAGCACTCGTGCAACGCACAAGCATCTGAAGAGAAAACACACAGGCCTTATTCTAGACGATCGACCACCAGAAGAGACAACACCATATATATAACTTCAGATTTGTGTTTAAGGCCGGATACGTTGACGCCGTTTAGTTCGCAATTACGTCAGTTTGGCCTCGCGTTCGCAGTAGGTATGAAGTCAGTAAGCATTGTTAGGGAAGCTTTGTAAAGCCACTGGATACTCTCGTTTTTAAAGCCATATAACCGTCTGCCTGCTGCCTTGGAGTTTCCAGTAAATCCGTGACTACGAGAAATGATTAAGGCTAGAATCTGCGCTTTTACATTGAACGACGGTGCCAGTGTGTTCATGAGCTTTGGGCTTGACCGCATATGAACCAATGCAATACAGTAGATCTCCCACAGCCTTATTTGCAGTTTTGTCAAATAAAAATATTATTTTTGGCAAAAAATAATCCTTATTATATAATAATCCTTGAAAAACAAGCAGTTGTTCAAATAAATTATATTAATCATCCACTTTGCTGTTCTTCAGCTATGATTATTTGTTTATTTATTAATTAATTTGTTTGTTTGTTTGTTTGTTTGTTTGTTGTAGACATGATTGTGGAGCTGGCAGGGCACGCCCAGTTCATCACTACCACTTTCAGACCGGAGCTGCTGGAGTCGGCCGACAAATTCTACGGAGTCAAGTTCAGAAACAAGGTAACTTGGGGCAGTAGTACGTGGTGAGGTCCTGAGCTGTGCTGTAATTTGGAGCTGAAGCTTGTAGAAAAGGCTTTCTTGCTCGCTCTCGCGCTCTCTCTCACACCCCCCCCCCCTCCCCCTTTCTCTCTCCGTCCGTGTGTCATAGGTGAGTCACATCGATGTGATCTCAGCAGAGCAGGCGAAGGACTTTGTGGAGGACGACACCACTCATGGCTAAATGATGAAGACTCCTCCTCCTCCTCCTCCTCGTCTCCTGATCTTCTCCTCTCCTCTGTTCTAGTTCCCACGTTTCGTTCTGCTCAGTTTGAATGAATGAAACCTGTATGTAACCGTTTTTTCTAATCTGATTACAAGCAGGTTCTGTTTTTTTGTACGCTGTCGTTGTGTTGGGGGGTGGGATCGGTCAGGTCGGGCCGGGTCTTTTTTTTGTTTGTTTGTTTGTTTGTTTGTTTTTTTTGGTTACATCCTGTATTTCACAAAGGAAAACACTGAAAAGGCATGTCTTTTTTATTATTCTGCTGAAATGTGTTGTGCTTTTCGATTTTCATTTATTTCATTTTGAAACCCACTGGGAGGGAGCGAACACGCTATTGTTTTCTAGAAGAAGGAAGTGTGAACAAGCCGAGTTTAGAATTTTAAACCTGTTTTAACAAGACAAGACCGGACAGCCGCGGTCACACAGGTTCAGTCTCCCCTCTTAACCTGCCCTGTGGGATGGTGTTGGCATGTTGTTTAAGTCGCACAAGAAAGCTGACAACTCCCTCCCTCAGTCAGGCCCGAATGAATTCAGGAAACAGCGTTCAACTTGAAATAACTGTATGTCCAATTTTTTTAAAAAGTCAGCTGTTAAATATTCCCCTCATTTTGTAGCTTCCCTGATGCATTTTGCATTTCCTAGACTATTTTAGATCATTGTAAAGTAGTCTATTTTACCTAATTACCCAATTTCATGTGTTTCTGTCCCACCCATTCGTCCAAAACGATAAAAATAAAGATACCCCGAACGTACGGGCTGGTATTCTTCCTTCCTTCCTCTCTCACCACTGGGTGTCACTGTTGTTAAATAGAGTTGGAACAGAATCACTACTCGGAACCACTATGATCCAGCTTAAGAACCGCTTGCTTTTCAGCCGAACCATAAAAATATGTTCTTTTAAAGGAAATAGATTTTGTAAAAATGCTGTAATCCTATTTGCTCCATAACATTAGCACCACCATTAGCATCACTGATGATCTTAATCTAAATCTAAAGCATAAGAACTTGAGCCGCTTTGGCAAGAACCAAACTGCGGTGTCAAAACGACCGGGGTCGTGGGTGCCTAAGCCTCACTGATGCTCCTGGAGACCCCATTTCACAACTTGCAGGACTTGAAGGATCTGCTGCTGCTGCTACTGCTGCTGACAGTAGCCTTGGTACCAGATACCACCACAGAGCACCTTCAGAGGTCTCGTGGAGTCCACGCCTCGAGTGCTCAGATCTGTTGTATTAGGCAGGAGGTGCTAATGTCATGGCTGATCAGTTTCTACATCACAGACCCAACAAGAAACTGGAGCATTTGTGCCTGGTGTGTGCAAAAGTTTGGGCACCCCTGGTCCAAATTCGATGCACTGATCTCCAAAAGGCAAGAAGTTAAAGGTGCTTTTTAATGAAATGTTTTTTGCTAGGCCTTCGGCTTACAACGATTTTGGAGAAGAGCTTTGATCTCTTGTCCAAGCATCAAACCTCGTTAGCTTCTTAGGGCTGTGGATTGTTTACGTTTGTCGTTGTTGGGAAAGGCCTGGTTCACGGCTTCGTAAATACTCCGACTTCTCAAACCTTGTCCCAACAATCCGTGGGCCATTAAAATGACTGATGCCTGCAATGCGGGACACGTCCATAAGGAGGTAGCAAGGTTGCAGGCTCTGGAGTGGTGGTGCACTGTTCTAGTGCATGACCTTTGTGGAAGAGTCGTCACGAATTTCAGATAATTTATTTATTTATTTATTAAAAAGAAGCTTGATTAAGTCCTGTGGACTGAAGAAGATGAGAGAATATTTTGTTCGCAATGAGCAAAGGATCGTTTGAAGTGTTGGGTTGGAGAAAACCGGTGTAGAATTTCCTGACTAGAACACCTCTCCAACTGTTAAGCATGAGGGTGGATCGACCGTGCCTTGGGCTTGTGCTATATTGTGCTATATTGTGAATATTGGAGGGGTGGTCTTCTTGAGTAAGCAATTGAGTCAATTGAATATCCACCACTTCTGGAAGCAAACGTCTGCCCTCGTTTTCCCGTCCTGTGTGCTGTCCATCTGTCCGTCCTCTCTCTCCCTCACCCTTATATCAGCCTCCAGATATCATCAACACATGATGCCACGCCGTAATCAGGAGTCCGGCCTCTATAAAACACGTATAAATCTGTCGTCTTTTTACAGGCGTTCCTCTGTACGAGTTAATTTGTTGTTCAACAGGTGCTGCGTTGAACCCATTACTACCAGGCCCCCCGCAGGTCACCCTCACCCCTTTGCCTCAACCACCCGCCCGTCCGCCCGCCCGCCCACTCGGTCTTGGCCTCTCTGGTCAATGTTAGAGTGTCAATAAACTTGTCAGTTTAATGCGTCGCCTGCTGAGAGAACAGATGTGTTCTCCACAACGACCACCACGCGGGTCAGTTTCCCCTTACTGGAGCCCTCAGTAGGCGTCATCTGACCTTCTGCACAATCAGCTATCTGTCCAGGAAGAACCTGAGAAATGGACAAATGTGGAGGACTGGAGCTCCAAGGAGGCTAAAGTTTGCTCGCTCAAATTCTTTGTTCTTCGTTCCAGCAGTTCGGCTCCTGAAGGGAATTTCTGCAGCGCTTTAGGTGGAACGGGAAATTCAGAAGCCAACTTGAGCTTTGTGGAACTTGAGGAGATCCAGTTTCTTGACCCAATTTGGTCAGAAACCACATAAGCTCGAGATTACTGAACGCCTACACAGCGCAGTTAGCTGTACGCTAGCTGCTGGCGAATATGCTTCTAACTTGGGTGATTGACCACAGCTACAGATAATAATGATGACATGTTCTCACTTGGAGGTATCATAAAAAAAGGCTGTTGTTCCAAAGCCAGGGCAATCTTTTAATCTTTTACCTTATGCATCATACTACAGGAAGCTGAGTCTTTACTAGTCCACATTATCCAGTGTATTAGGAGTAAAATCCAGATGAACGCCATCTTAGTATTTTCTCCATGTTCTCTAGACACACACATAATAAAACAGTGGATACTGAATCATTCATACTGGATACTGAATCATTCATAGTGGATACTGAGTCAATCGTACTGGATACTGAATCAATCATAGTAGATACTGAGGTGATACTGAATCATTCATACTGGATACTGAATCATTCATAGTAGATACTGATTAATTCATAGGTGATACTGAATCATTCATACTGCATACTGAATCATTCATAGTACATACTGAATCATTCATAGTAGATACTGAATCATTCATACTGGATACTGAATCATTCATAGTAGATACTGATTAATTCATAGGTGATACTGAATCATTCATACTGCATACTGAATCATTCATAGTAGATACTGATTAATTCATAGGTGATACTGAATCATTCATACTGCATACTGAATCATTCATAGTAGATACTGATTAATTCATAGGTGATACTGAATCATTCATACTGCATACTAAATCATTCATAGTAGACACTGATTCATTCATATGTGATACTGAATCATTCATACTGCATACGGAATCATTCATAGGTGATACTGAATCATTCATACTGCATACTGATTAATTCATAGGTGATACTGAATCAATCATACTGCATACTGAATCATTCATAGTACATACTGAATCATTCATAGTAGATACTGAATCATTCATAGGTGATACTGAATCAATCATACTGCATACTGAATCATTATACTGGATACTGAAAAATCCATACTGGATACTGAATATTTAAATATGTATATTTAGTTAATGATCTTTAATCTGCCATCATTACTTGATGGAAAATCTCCTAAAGACCTCCATCTTGCCTTGTTACACCAGCATATCCTTGGTCGTATCTGGGCCGCAAAAAAACCTTTCCTTAGGCACAGTAATGCAGTTCCACTTTTTTGCCGTCTAGAATTTTGTCTCCAAATCCTCCAATATCCTGAAGTACGTTTAACGAATTCCTTCAACTG
This sequence comes from Salminus brasiliensis, assembly GCF_030463535.1. Classification (NCBI taxonomy): domain Eukaryota; kingdom Metazoa; phylum Chordata; class Actinopteri; order Characiformes; family Bryconidae; genus Salminus; species Salminus brasiliensis. Next base: position 2,503,933 of record NC_132902.1, on the reverse strand, counting down.
TTTTACTGGTAGTTCTACTGGTTTGGCCTGGAAAAGATGATGGAGATGTGGGACCTTGAAAGATTTGGAAATCCCCCGTATCCATCATTGTACAGTCTACACCATCTTAGCATGCTCTCCATGTCCTCTAGACTGTATTCCTGAATAATATGATTCCATATTTCAGTGATAGTTTTACCCATGGGTTTCCTAATAATCCTAATAATCTAATATTTGCCATCATTGCTAGAATTGGGATATCTCCATATCCTCCATCTTTCCTTGTAATGATGATTACACCACCAAATCTGGTCTCACTTAGGCCGAAAAATATATAAAATACTAGATACATTGTATTTAATATGATATAATGTTAATATTATTCATAACAATAAAAACAGATACCTGTTTAGCTAGCTCCAGAAAATGGATTTTCTGACTGTAGCGTTTGATATCTTAAAGAAAACCCCTAAAAATATGAAGTTATATCTGTATTTGAATGTTTAATTAACATTAATACAATATTTAGCTAAAATATCCAGCGCGTGAGGTAGTGCTAATATTAACCTCCGTGTCTGGAATTAGCTAGCTAGCTAATTACCTCAGACTGGCTTTGTTAGCATCACTAGCTAGCTAATTACCTCAGACTGGCTTTGTTAGCATCACTAGCTAGCTAATTACCTCAGACTGGCTTTGTTAGCATCACTAGCTAGCTAATTACCTCAGACTGGCTTTGTTAGCATCACTAGCTAGCTAATTACCTCAGACTGGCTTTGTTAGCATCACTAGCTAGCTAATTACCTCAGACTGGCTTTGTTAGCATCACTAGCTAGCTAGGCTACAACGATAACATCGCACCAGCGACTTTTTCTTAACGTCTAACTTCGTTTTCTGAGAGATTTATTAACAGTTCTGCTGATTTTAGCTTGTTTTTGTTGGATAAATTTAGTTTAATGATTAAATATCGTCGTTTAACGTGATTTTATACCTGATGCTAGCTAGCTAATGTTAGCCGAGGTTAGCTTGCTAGCTAGTGCTAGCTAGTTCAGTCAGTGAGTTAAAAGCGCAGCTGTGGAGAATTTGCAGTATTTTTAATATAAGTTAAATATATATAATATAAATATAATATGCTTAAACGTTTTCTAAAGTTAAAAGAAAAAAGGACCAAAAAATATTTAGTATTAATATTTAAAATATTAGAATTAGTTTTCATTCTTTCAAATTATATAGTTTGTATATAGAGGCTGGTTGAACTGGCTGACCAGTTTAGCTCTTGACCAGCATAATGGTTTGGCTGGTTTCCATTTCAGTTTAATGGTTTGCCTCTTTTGCCAGCATAACCAACCTGACCAAAGCGGTCAGCCAGTATGACCAGTGGGACGGCCATCTTGGTAGACCATGCTGGTCAAGAGCTCCGGCTCAGCGTTTGCTGGTAACTGGTTTTGAATGGTCAAGGTGGTTGATAAGCTGCTCATCCATGCCCTAAACTGGTAAGCTAGCTAGCTGGCTAACCAGCGCTTGACCAGTATAGCGAAGTAATGCTGCATTTCATTTTGGCCATGTCTGGTTATGCTGGTAACGCCTGTCCACCAAGATGGTCTTGCTGGTCATTCTGGCTGTCCATCTTGGTCAGCTTGACCAGCTAAACCATCAAACTCAAATGAAAACAATACCATAAGCAGGTCAAGAGCTTAGCTGGTCAACCAGCTCAACCACCTTGACCAGCTTGAGCTGAACATGATAAATTAGTTAGCAGGGAAGCTATAAAACCATCTTTCGACCAGCTTGACCATCAAAGACCAGCTGGTCTTGCGACAGATTTAACTGTATTTATGACAATATTGGATAATATCATAGATCCATAGAGAAGATCCAATCCACCAACATCCGAGGTCCAATGACTGTAGATCATTCTAGTACTGCTCTGGCTGCAGTCGCGGCACTGTACATATAGCCTCTAGACTGGACGGTTTCCTATACATCTCTGGTCATGTCCATGATCCATTGGTTTGTCTGCAGATGCTCAGATAAATATTAAATAAATAAAATATTTAAAAATCAATAGCTGTGTATTTTCCTCCATGTAGGACCACGGTGGTCTTGCTGGGAGAGGTGCCTCCAAGGACTTTGGATAGAGTTTAGAGAGACAAACCAACGACCTTGCCAGGACCATTAATCGTAGGAGCACACATGCCATGGAGAAACATCTTTGGCATCTCTACAGCTGAGGGCAGTCATGGTATGTAGGGTTTTACATGTAAAGACCTCATCAAAACGTGGGGTGGTGTAAGCATGGGGGGAACCTCAGAGAAGCTACATTCGATTATTATAATATTTGGCAGATTTTTCAAAATCACTGCAGTAGGAATACAGGCCTTCGATAACCCACTCGGAATCGATGTGTGAAGATCTTCATCAGTGGGCTTCTTTTACTGCTCCCATGTGTTTCCTGTTTCCATTGATGTCCTCAACTAACTGCTGAGAATTGTCGTTCACACAGGTTTGTTATATGCCAATGGACGTGGCATTTCGTCGATGTTCCCTCAAAACCCCCCGAAATCTCAATTTTTGATGTTTTTGACAATTTAAATCTGTCTTTTTCTAAAAATAACAAGGCAAAACATCATCTTAACTTTCAGTGGAGCATTTTTATTTCTCCGTTCATCATCAAAAAAAGGAACAGATAAAACTTAAATGAAAAAATTTGAAATTAAAAGTTTTTCTGTGCAACAATGAGAAAAGTTCAGATTTGCTCTTTGAAATAACGTTTTTTCCACCCCTCCCAAATTCTGGCACAGTATATAAGGATCTTTTAAATGTATTTTTGGAGCATTTCTATGGGTCCGTTCATCATAAAATTATGATATAATGAACAAAATTTGTTTGTAAGTGAAACTGACAGTTGTACTTTACACTGTGAGATACAGATGACAATCACAATTATTAACAATATACATGTTATTATCAATATAAGCAAGCAATCTTTAATAAAGACATTTTGCCTCCAAAGATTTATTTAAATTGGAAAACGTGCAGGTGATTTAAATGATTGTAAATTGTGCATTGTTACAAAATGCCAACTTTATATATTAATACTTTATTATAAGTCATTTTGGAGCATTTCTATTGCTCATTTTAACATGTAATTCTCAAAATTGCTACATTTACAGGAGAAAGAAAAATATTCCTAATTTTCATTGGAAGTCAAACTTATTTTGTAGCATTACGATACAATATAAAGAACAACAGCCAGATTAACATTGTATCAGAAAGTATCAGAAACTGTAAAAATGAATATGAAGAAGGTTTTTGTCGCGAATATCAATTGTTTTTGTCGGTTTTCACTTTTTTTCACATAATTTAAATCTGAAAGTTGTTATTTATATTGTATCAGACTTTTATTTTGAATGAACCAATAGAAATGCTCCAAAATGACTTGGAATACAATCTTTCTACATTGACTTCCATTGAAAGTTAGGAAGGTTTTTTCCTCCTCCTGTAAAGTTGCACAATTGGAGAGTCAAGGCTTTCTTATTATTCTTTTTCTACAATGTTATGTTATTATGTCTAGCCTTGCATTCCCAGAAGCCCCTGCGGATGTGGCAACTCCATAGTTTGCTGAATGTACTGTGTATGTAGCATTGGCTGAATACATGCGACAGTGTGTCACTGGGTATTTTTTGTTCTGTAATTGTAAACCCCTCAATGCAACTGTTAGGCTAGCCCCCCGTGGAAAAAGGCACAGGCATTTACAAGCCGTTGTTGTGAGTGGGACCTCTGTACTCTTTTTTAGGCCTGTTTTATGAGGCTGTGTCGCCTCACGCTCAGAACACACCACTCAGATCCCAAAGGGTTTCAACCCGAGCCTAGACCAGTAAACCTGTCGCTTCTGTTTGTCTGTTTTTCAGCATACTGTCAGCAACTTTGACTTGGATCTAAGCATGGATTCAGATCTCACACCTTCACTCAACCCCAGACGGATTCAGATCCTGCCTAATATGTGGTTAATATTCAGTACGCAGTCCTGAAAGCCATAAACTACCCCTACTTCTCAACATGCGTGCCTAAACCAGCCAGAGCTTCTCTTTTTTCCCCCCTGAATGGCATTCCCAGCTGCACTCAGGACATATTCCGGAAAAACGATCTTGTGCAAAGGGGCGCCCTCGTGACTTCACACAGGTCTAATGACCCTGAGTGCTAATGTGGAACCATGAGATGGTTCAGCTCACACAGGTTCCACATTACATGAACATTAAGGTGACTGTACGCTACAGGAACGCACACCACCTCGTTGCCCAGTCTGTCAGCTCCACTTTACCATATAGAAGCACTGTGTAGATCTACAACTCCAGACCCCACAGGACTGACCACCACAGAGCAGGTAGGTGTTATTGACCCAGACTGACATGATGGTGGAGAGTGTGTGTGTGTGTGTGTTAGCAGTGTGTGTTGCACTGCTGGTGGTGTTGGAGTGGATCAGACGCAGCAGTGCTGCTGGAGTGTTTAAACACTGTGTCTCAAATTTGTCTGATTGAGCTGTATAATGCGCTTCCCATGTGGCCTGGGGGTCGCGGGTTCGAATTCTGAGTCATGTTCTTTCTGGGTGGGCAGATGGCGCTCTCTCACCTTATCACTTTTAAGCGACGTTGGCCGGCAAATGCGTCCGTTAGCTGGTGTGGTGGAGCTGGAGACCCGGCGCTTTCCTCCAAGCGAGTTGGCCGCCTGGTGATGCCGCATCGGAGTCTGTTCGAAAAGAGGTGGTGGCTGGCTTCAGATGTATCGGAGGAGACGTGTAGTAAGTCCTTACCATCCTAGTGTCGGGAGCTTTGCTAGTGCTAGGGGAAGCTATAAATTGGTGGGTTAACTGGCAGCATCAAACTTTTGACGAAAAAAATTTGACTATTAAATTTTTTTAATTTTTACTAATAAAAGCCAGGAACCATCGGTGCTTCTGAGGAGTTTAAGAGGTCAAAGACATTTCTTCAGTTTTGTTTGTGTTTAGTTATATTGATCAAATGAAGATCAGCTGTCCATAAAGACAAAGGTTTTCATGGGTGTCCTAATTTTTTCACACGCCTGTAGGACACTGCAAAGGTAGATTTCGCCCACAGCTCGTAGCTGATTGTAGGGAACCTGATCTCCTTTCTCACAGGCCAAAAATACACAGAGGCTCACACACATGCCTGGGTCAGGGGTGCATGTCAGCAAAGAATTTATCAGATGTTTCCTGAACTTTCTCCATTAGTCATTCCAGCAGATGATGTGTTGATACAGTGAATTACCTACTGAATCAGGCCTGTCCCCACTCTGAGCTCTTGACAGGCTTCGCGCATTGACGGTTTGTTTGTGTTGGCCTTGTCTTTCTCAGCTCCGAACGCCTCAACGGACGCCGTGTTTTTAGGCCGTGAAGGTAACTTCCTCCATCAGAAGTGCTTGGCTTAAGTGTAAAAGTGTAAATATCACATCATTCGCCCCAAATTTGAATCTTCATCATATTGTTTTTACCCAGCGTTCCTCCCTAATTTTCGATAGCTAATCACCCAACCCACTCGTTAGTACTCTCCCCCATCACATGTGATGCTCCCGACACTGGTAGGGTGAGGACTGACACATGCCAGGCAACCAGCCGCCGCCTTTTCTTCAACCAACGCACTCGGAGGAAAGCCCCAGGTACCCATCTCTGATGATGGGGAGATACATCCACCCACTTGAGGAGTGCAAGGCTAATTGTGCTCCCTTAGGCTCCGGCTGCTGATGGCAGGCAGCATAACCCGGGATCCGAGCCAGCAATCCTCGGGCCATAGTGGCAGCGCCTTCGTCCGCTATACAGCTTTAGCTAGTCAGGCTTAAGCTGGTGCTATGTCTACACCTCCTGAGGGAGTCCGTCCCCACTGGCATTCAAAACATCTTCAGTCTCCAGCAGATGGCGCTGCATGTGGATGATCGGGTCATGACTACCTGCGGGGTGTGTGACGGCAGGTAGTTATGACCTGCTGTAGAAAAGTTGCCATTGTAGTGTTTTTGGTGTGACAGCAGTGATGTGTGCACTATTCTACTGTGCAGCGACACCCACACAAAAATGTGACCTTTATGCTTCTTCAGTCATCTCAAGAAAACCTTGCCTGTGCCCTCACCTCAAAATTCAGCCTCAGACATTGTGTACACATAGTGCCTCTTACATAGCACTTCCCAATACAGCATGACATGTTTACAATTTACTGAGTTATAAGTCAGCCTAAAAGGGGCAGTTTTGCTTACTGAGTGACTTAGTGACTGACTGACCGACTGACTGACTAAATGACTGAGTGACTACCTAACTGACTGAGTGACCGACTGACTGACCGAGTGACAGACTGACTGACTGAGTGACTACCTGATTGACTGACTGACTACCTGACTGACTAAATGACTGAGCGACTACCTGACTGACTGAGTGACTACCTAACTGACTGAGTGGCCGACTGACTGACTGAGTGACTGACTGACTGACTGACTGACTGAGTGACTACCTGATTGACTGACTGACTACCTGACTGACTAAATGACTGAGTGACTACCTAACTGACTGAGTGACCGACTGACTGACTAAATGACTGAGTAACTACCTAACTGACTGAGTGACCGACTGACTGACTGAGTGACAGACTGACTGACTGAGTGAGTGACCGACTGACTGACTGAGTGACAGACTGACTGACTGAGTGACTACCTGATTGACTGACTGACTACCTGACTGACTAAATGACTGAGCGACTACCTGACTGACTAAATGACTGAGTGACTACCTGATTAAGAGACTGAGTGACTACCTAACTGACTGAGTGGCCGACTGACTGACTGAGTGACTGACTGACTGACTGACTGAGTGACTACCTGATTGACTGACTGACTACCTGACTGACTAAATTACTGACTGACTTAATGACAGAGCGACTACCTGACTGACTAAATGACTGAGTGACTACCTGACTGATTGAGGGCCCGGCTGACTGATTGATTGACTGACTGACTAAGTGACTACCTGGCTGACTGAGTGACTACCTGACTGACTAAACGACTGAGTAACTAATTGACTGACTAAATGACTGAGTGACTACCTAACTGACTGAGTGACCGACTGACTGACTGAGTGACTGGCTGACTGAGTGACTACCTGATTGACTGACTGACTACCTGACTGACTAAATTACTGACTGACTAAATGACAGAGCGACTACCTGACTGACTAAATGACTGAGTGACTACCTGACTGATTGAGGGCCCGGCTGACTGATTGATTGACTGACTGACTAAGTGACTACCTGACTGACTGAGTGACTACCTGACTGACTAAACGACTGAGTGACTAATTGACTGAGTGACTAATTGACTGACTAAATGACTGAGTGACTACCTGAGTGACTGACTGACAGAGTGACCGACTGACTGAGTGACCGACTAAGTGACTGATTGATTGACTGACATTTAGCCACAAAAAGCTAACAGGTATCTGAGCTAAGTGACTGATTGACTGACTGACTAACTGACTGAGTAACTGACTGACTGAGTGACCGACTGGCTGAGTGACTGATAGAGTGACTGATTGATTGATTGACTGACATTTAGCCACAAAAAGCTGACATGTATCTGAGCTGCTGAGAGGAGCTGTAGTCTTAGGTGAGCTGAGGTTGCCTCCTTGCTTGAAATACTATAGTAAACATAGCTACTGCGGCATTAGCAACGTGTTGAGAATCCAGAATCTGCTTGTCTAGTCCCTGTAGAGACGTGCTGCCAATAGAATAGGACTCTCTGGATCAGATCAACCTGATGAACCTATTGGTATCATGCTGCCTAATAATGCCAGATGTGGGCTAGAGGGGCATAAAGCATTGAGGAGCTGTGGAGCAGTGGAACTAACTGTGTTCACTGGAATGATGGCGGTGGAGCTCCATCCAGTACTTTTGGGGTAACTTGTCATCCAGCAAAAGCAGGATCCCAGAAACAGTGAATGAGCTGGTGTCCCAATACTTTTGTCCAAGCTCCAGATCCAGGTTAAACGGCTATATTGTCTTATACAGCTAACAAAATCCCAGGCTGAGCTTCAGCGCTCTCGTCCAGCTGCCAGCTCCAGGCTTAGCAGTATTATTTAAGGGAAGCTGCCATTGTTATTTTGGCTGCGGTGGTCCGGACTCTCTGTACGGACAGTGATGACTGACTCGGCCTCTTCCTTCAGACTAACAGTTTAGTACATGAGCCGTTCCGTACCCACCTTCCCCGCTGGCCGTATTTCTGCTGGGGGGCTCTAAACGCAGACAAATGGCCCCCATAAAGCCAGAGTAATCTGCTGCTTTGTTCTGGAGAAAGGCGCTCAAGAATCCAGCACCTAGCGGTGTGACTTTTGGCATTCCTCATGTTGGCTCTGCCCCGGGACCAGGGGGGCTGGAAGGAGAGGGTGGGAGAAGGTGGGAGGGGGGTGCGGGACAGGGGTGGGGGGGTTGAGTGGGCTCGACCCCCGTGCTGTCTGGAGCTCCCAATTGGTCAGCTCCTGCTTCCTGCCGTATCCTCTCTTTCTTTCAGTTCACGTCCAAGTTTTTGACACCATCTCCTTTGAAGAGTCTCTTGTCCTTTCCTCTTTTTTCCTCCATTTGTTGAACTTTGCTTTTTTTTTGTTGACACTTTAGGCCGAGGAGGCGCTCACCGTCACCGCTGTCGTTGGCCAGACTCGGCGGGCAGCTGAGGCGCACTTCAGCCACCAGCTAACCCCCCCCCCCCCAACTACCACCACCCAACGGATTGGCCTGTCACAGGAGACCGAGAGCGAGCCAGTGGGATTCACTTTCGTCCGGCAACTGCAGAGCGGAGAAGCTCCTTTCGGATCCGAGGCTGCTTGTTTGGGAGGTTCCTGCTTTTTCTTACAGGTGGAACGAGACTTTGGAGCATGAAACAGGCTTGGGACAGGAACGTTTTTGAGAATGGGCAGACGAAACACAAACAGCCGGGACTGGGCCATGTGGATCCCGGGACAGGAGCTGGTGTGGAGCACCTCCAGAGGTAGGGGCAGTTTTCCATTCAGATGCAGTTCTTTGAAACCAGATCACTCTTGACCGCACTCCAGACTCTAAGTACCTAACAATATGAACCGCTGGATGGTGTGAAGCTTTTGGAAGCTCTGTCTGTGTGTTGGCATGTGGTATCCAGGGTCGGCACAGGAAAAAATATGAAAAAAAAAGTTGATGGATGAACCCTGGGAACACTCCGGAAAAATCGATTTGCTCATATCTCGCACCAGAGATCGCCCACTCTTACAGATTGCACACTTCCACACATTTATCATCATATCTGTCTAACGCTGTTCATGCAGGTCGAATCGCATTGGCTCTGAAGTTCATCGTCTTAATAATGATGTGAATTTATTAGTAAGTCAAAGTTTATTTGTACATACACAGTTATTCTAGCAGTAAAAAGGTTTGAAAAATGTTTGGTCACGTGGAGAACCTGATAAAAACCACACAATTCAATGGATGGAATATTTAAAGATCCAAAAAAAGAACAATTTATACAGATATGAACTAAAAATGTTTAGAAATTAAATAAAGCACTCAACAAATGTTCACTTTTTGACTTAATCTGAATCTGGCAGTTTTTCTTTACATTGTATCAGAATTTCATGACGGTTGGACCAATAGAAATGCTCCAAAATTACCTGAAATAACATCTTTTTTACATTGGTTTCCATTCAAAGTTACGCAGGTTTTTTCCTTCTGCTGTAAAGCTGAAATTTTGCGGATACAGAAAGGATATAAAGAATAACTGGAGAGTTTAAAGTGCAGTGTGCAATACAATGTGGAATTACTGGAATGAAAGTCTGTGATGATAAAGCATATTTGTTTCTGTAAAATTGTGGTTTAATTTTTTACATTTAGTTTTTTTACATTTATTCTTATGAAATTTCGTTGAAACTGCAGTTTAAGCACATCAGCGTTTAACACAATGATCTACAGTTTCTAGTCAAAAATGTAGAAAACATAACTCAAGAAAACAAGGATCAAACAGGATTATGCCATATTCCTTAGTCCTCATTTCCTTTATAAAAGGAAACAGCTTGATTAGCTACAATACTTAAAATTCTTTAAAAACCAAAATACATTTCTTCCAAAAAAAAAAAACAATGTTTATGATCCTGTTTCAAAAAACACATTTAAAGCACATTGTATCAGATTTAATCATAATTGTTTTTATTTGCAAACACAAATTATCCTGATATATAGATGGAGGTCTTATGCAAACATTTGTGCACCACTGGTTAAGTTAATTACACATTTTAGATGTTCTAAGTCTACTTAAATTCACGTCCTCTACAGAAACACACTTCTGCATATTTTATAAATTAAAAAATATGATTAAAATGTTTGTTTGTGATGTTTGTTTACCTGTAAAACTCTACATAACACTAGAATATACCCACATAAACATAAAATTTGCATTATCTAGCTGTAAAACATTAAAATACATCAAAATAAAAATAGAATTTGTTGACGTGTTTAAAAGTAGCTGTTTTACTGGATTTCTGCATTCATACAACTCAAAACAGTGTTTTTTCTGACCAACCTAACAGCCAGTTTGTCTTAAAGTTGAAATGTTGCATGCTGGCCGAGTTGGAGGGAAAATGAGGCAAACAAAGCTCACATTTCGATACGAATTTGTGACCAAAAGTGAAGACATGAATCCCAGAAAAACATTCCTTTCACCCCGTTCCCATCTGGTCCATGTGGAATCTATTATGAGCAGACCAACTGGGAAGAGCTGCAGTACAGTCAAGCAAAATACGAGCCTTCAGTCTTCTACTGTTTATTATTGTGTAATATTTACACACAGTCAGACAGACGACTGTAGCGGCCTTCTTAAACCCAGTACCTGCAAACATACAAACATCCAAACATACAGCGTATGTAAGTAAATAAAGATTTTATAGTAGTAAATAAATATTCTGGATAGACAATATAAATAAACAATATAAAAGTCAATATATTCAGTATTAAAAACTGTTCTGTACATTTATTTGTTTAATTTAACAAATAAAAATGAAATGATGTATTCAGGGTTTCAAAAGTCAATGTAAAATATTCGATTCCAAGTCATTTTTGAGCATTTCTGTTGGTCTGTATTTCATTAATTGTTTGATACAGTGCAAATAACAGCAGATTCAGATTCACATTAAGTCAAAAATGATGAACTAGAAAAATCAAGACACCAGGTTTTTGAGCAACAGTGATGGTATGTGAAGTTTACGTTTACACTTTAAAATAAAGTGTGAAATAATACTGACTGTAATTAATAACTGTAATTAATATATGGATATGTGTGCAGACATTTGCCTCTGTAGAATACTTGTTCACTTATTTACAATTAGAAAATTGTAAAAATTAGAACATTTTTAAAGACGCTGATGATTCAGAAAGGAGGAGAAGGTAATCGTCAAATTTACTCAAATCAGAAACTTAAATCAGTTCTTTACATTGTTTGAGAATGGCATAACAAACCAGCCAATAGAAATGCTCCAAAATGACTTTCCATTGATTTATTTACAGTTCATCACAGAAAATCAACAACATGTAATTGATTTGAATGGGGGCGCCTAAACGTTTGTATACGACTGAATCTCTTCACAAACTGATATTTACTTTTGTTGCTGGACTGAAATTGAGGTTCTGGATTTCGTTAAAGTGCTTCAAGTGGAGGCTTATCATTCTTTTTTTTGTTGCTAGACATCGCTCTTGTCGCGGATATAGGCTTGTATATAAATTTATATATGAAATAATGTGAATCTGGCAGTAGTTCCTTACATTGTATTAGAATTTCATGATGAAAGGACCAATAGAAATGCTCCAAAAGTTTACAGTGACATTCCATTGAAAGTTCAGAATATTTTGTCCTTAATCTTATTAAGCCATTTTTTAAAGTTTTTATACAACAGTGGTGATGTACAATCCTACAAATCACTGCATTGTTAAAACATTTTATTTAATTTAAAGGTATTTTCTGTTATATATTATTTGAAGGCACTACTTGACAGATATTCACAGATTTCAATAAACAGCACTAGAAGTATTAAATATATTATAATGCCCAAACTGTGTGATATATAATGTTAAAGTAACACATTAAATTAAAAATTAAATTAAACATTAAATATGTTATGTTTTAGTTTTAAATGCTAAATTAAGTCTCCTGTTTTAACCTGATATAAAAGTGTGTGTTTTTGAGTCCACACTAATAACTTTAACAGCATTAATATCTGTTTATCTCATCCAGCTCAGAGCTGTTCAGTATGAAAGGCTGTTCTGAGAAGCTCGTTCATGTTTCCTGTATGAATAAGGGATAAAGCTTAAAATAATTGGAACTATTGCTTTTATATTGTTACATTTATATAATTAATTCTGTTTTTAAACACACTGATGGTTCAGAAAGGATGAGGAGGTTAGTGTCAAATTTATAGAATATCTATAAAAAACTTGTATCTTTATTTTTGCAGATTTTCACATAATTTTGAGTTTTGTTTTTTTACATAATCTAAATCTGGCAGTTGTTTTTTTTATATTGTATCAGAATTTCATGATGAATTGACCAATAGAAACGCTCCAAAGTGACTCGAAATATAATAAAATAATTTTACTTCGACAGCCATTGAAAGTTAAGAGGTTTTTTTTCTACTCCAGTAAAGAAGCTGGATTTTGAGAAGCTTGTTAATGTTTGAAGTTTTCGGAATAAGTGTCGTTCAGTGGGTGGAGTGACCGCCGTATTGACCGGTTTCATTAAAGCTCTATATCAGTGGAGCTGATAGTTGGTTGTTAGTGTATTTTTAATAAGCTGATGGTTCGACATCATCTGAATCTCGCAGTTGTTCTTCGTGTCGTACATCGTGTCAGAAATTCACCGGCCAATAGAAACGCTCCAAAATGACTGGAAATAAAATCCGTTCACATTGACCTCCATTAAAAGTTCTGCTGGTTTCCCCCCTCTCCTCCATTTCGAGGATTAAACATTGCTCTTTGCCCTGACAGTCCGTTGTGAGCTCCTCAGAGCTGGGGTCAGAGGCCAGGAGAAAGTGTTGAAGCTCGTCGCACACAGAGGTGAGGCGACCACACGTGTTCCTGCACCGGGAAGCGAAAGGCCTCGAGCCCCCATGTAAGGCCTCGTCTTCTGCTGCTGCTTCTATTTTAACACGTCAACAGGCCGTCACATATTTGGTTTTGACTGACACACGTAACCCCCCGACTTACTGTCCCGTTCGCCTGATTTGCGAGAGCGCGAGTGTGAGACTGCGAAACGTAACCTCGCTGATACCATATGCTTTCTGACCAACCTCGGTGTGGCTTAATGAGGCGTACCGACCGGGCCGGGTGTTCGTTTTCGGACGTCCTCTGGCTGTTACTGCGGACGCTCACGGCTGTAATAATTGGAAAATGTGCCGTTATGAGTCTGTTAATTGATTAGTTAATTAATCAGTAAAAGAAAAGGCAGTGTTATGAGTCTGTCAGTTGATTAATTGATTAATCTAGTGAAGAAGCATCATTATGAATCTGTTAATCGATTAATCGGGAAAGAAAAGGCATTATGAATCTGTTGATCGATTAATCACCATTATGAATCTGTTAATCGATTAATCAGGAAAGAAAAGGCATCATTATGAATCTGTTAATCGATTAATCGGGAAAGAAAAGGCATCATTATGAATCTGTTGATCGATTAATCACCATTATGAATCTGTTAATCGATTAATCAGGAAAGAAAAGGCATCATTATGAATCTGTTAATCGATTAATCAGGAAAGAAAAGGCATCATTGTGAATCTGTTGATCGATTAATCGGGAAAGAAAAGGCATCATTATGAATCTGTTGATCGATTAATCACCATTATGAATCTGTTAATCGATTAATCAGGAAAGAAAGGGCATCATTATGAATCTGTTAATCGATTAATCGGGAAAGAAAAGGCATCATTATGAATCTGTTAATCGATTAATCAGGAAAGAAAAGCCCCATTATGAATCTGGCAATCGATTAATCAGACAAGCCGCTTCACAGACAGGTCGAGGATGGTCACGCCACTGCCGTGATCACAGCTCATTAGTGGTTTAAGAGGCTTCAGCTGAAGTTACACCACATGTAATAATCGCCAAATATTTAAATGTGAATAAAAGCGGCGTTTTAATACATAAAGTATGTTTCTTCTACAAACATCAATCATCAATCAATTGATCAAAAGATCTGTGCGATATGACTTTAAATTATATGAGCTGCCTGGCTAGCATGTTTTTTAGGGGACAGTCCTGAACACACACACAGTGGGGGGTATAGTACCCAGCCCTAGTGGCGCAGTTTTAGGTGACGGGCGCCTGATTGGGAGGCAGCTTGAGCTTGTATCCATATATGGGCTGGTAACTCGGTTCTAGATATCAAAACCTCATTAAAGCCTAAAGATCAGAATCACAGCCTCACTTCAGAGTAAAAAGCTAAATAAAAAAAAAAAAGGCGTGTGTGCTGCCATGGTAACCTAACGAACATTTTGGCGGTCAGTGATGGAGGGCTGTCAGTCAAGCAGGTTCATTAGAATATTAAGACCACGCCCAGATCGTTGTTAGAGGGGTGTGAGAGGGGCTCAGCGAATAGGGAGGTGACGGGGTGGTGGATTGTAGCGCAGACCTGCCATAGACACGTAAACAAGGCATTGGGACATTGGGGACATTAGGGAGGAGGGGCTTCAGGTATGCTCCTCCTACTTACTCCTCTAACTCCCCTTAACGATCTAATTAACTGGCAGATTCAGAGGATCTCAAAACATGAAGGTCATTTACACATAAGATCCAGACATTAAAAAAAAATGCATCTTCAATTTTGCTGTTTTCACTTTTTGACATAATCCCAATCTGGCAGTTGTTCTTTACGTTGTATCAGAATTTCATGACAAACGGGCCAATAGAAATGCTCCAAAATGTCTTGGATTCAAATCTTTTTGCATTGACTTCCATTGAAAGTTAGGAAGGTTTCTTCCCTCTCCTGTAAAGTTGCAGTTTTTGCAAAAAGAATTTAGCGTGGCAGCGCCGATATGGGCACGTGAGTTAGCTGAGCAGTCAGAGTCCATGTCGAGGAAAGCTTCAGCACCGTCTGAAAGATTGAAGGAGGCTTTAGCTGAAGTCCGAGTTGTAAATCTGTGTTGTCCCATAATTCACGGCTGTGCAGTTAATCTGTTTTGCTCCTCTGCTGTAGATGTTTACCCAAGAGCTCCTGTGGTGAGTTAGGCCAGCCAACAGCAGAGCTTTATTTGCTGAAATAAAGAACTTCACAGCTGTGGGAGCGAAGCCCCCCGTTCTGACAGCCCTGCCTCACTGCCTGTTTTTTTTTTTTTTTTTGATCAACTGCACTTGAAGCTCGCGAGCGGCAGCATTAGCCAGGAATCGCTGCAATGTTTAGAGGCGGGATTGTCGGGATTTCTATTTATTTTTTCCAGTCGATCTGGGTTTATCTCCGTCTCTTGCTCTCATCCGTCGCTCTCTCCAGCTGCTCGCTGTATATCACCCTGGCAGGGTGTCAATGGGGGGGTGGGGGGGTGGATGTTGGGGTTTGGTGGGGGTTGTGGGGAGGAAGTGGCCTCTGTCCTTTTGGGTGGACGGGGGCTTAGAGGCCAGCAGGGGACTCTGGATAGGATCTGCTATGAGTCTGTCAGTCGATTGATTGATTGATTAATCTAGAGATTAATCAGTTAATCATTTAATTAGAATGAAAACTGAATTGTGCCTTTAAGAATGTCAGTCGATTAATCGGGAATGGAAAATGTGTCGTTATGAGTCTGTTAATTGATTAGTTGATTAATCAGCAAAAGAAAAGGCAGTGTTACGAGTCTGTCAGTTGATTAATCTAGTAAAGAAGCATAATTATGAATCTGTTAATCGATTAATCGGGGGGAAAAAGACCCAATTATGAATCAGTCAATCGATTAATTGGGAAAGAAAAGGCACCATTATTAATCTGTTGATCGAGTAATCAGGAAAAAAAGGCATCATTATGAATCTGTCAATCGATTAATCGGGAAAGAAAAAGCATTATGAATCTGTCAATCGATTAATCGGGGAAAAGGCATCATTATGAATCTCTCAATCGATTAATCAGGAAAGAAAAAGCATCATAATGAATCTGTCAATCGATTCATCCGGAAAGAAAAGGCACCATTATGAATCTGTTAATTGATTAATCTGGAAAGAAAAGGCCTCATTATGAATCTGTTAATCGATTAATCTGGAAAGAAAAGGCCTCATTATTAATCTGTTAATTGATTAATTGGGAAAGAAAAGGCACATTTATGAATCTGTCAATCGATTAATCTGAAAAAAAGGCATCATTATTAATCTGTTAATCGATTAATCTGGAAAGAAAAGGCCTCATTATTAATCTGTTAATCGATTAATCTGGAAAGAAAAGGCCTCATTATTAATCTGTTAATTGATTAATCTGGAAAGAAAAGGCCTCATTATTAATCTGTTAATTGATTAATTGGGAAAGAAAAGGCACATTTATGAATCTGTCAATCGATTAATCGGAAAAAAAAGTGTTGTTATGAGTCTGTTAATCAATTAGTCGATTAATTAGCATAAGAAAAGGTAATGTTACAAGTCAGTCAGTTCATTCTTTAATTAATTTAGAAAAGAAAAGGCATAATTATGAATCTGTTAATCAATTAATCAGGAAATCAAAATATGCTCCGCCCACTAAGCATAGAAATTTGTGGGATATCACAAAGCAACAACATTAAGTCTCCCAGAAACCCCCGCCGAAATATAAAAAAATATAAATTAAATTAATCTCAGGTGAACATTTCTCTGTTCTTTGGTCTTCAGCTTCAGTCCCTCCTCACAGCGAGGTCCCAGCAGTGCCGGCCCACCCCAAATTCACCCAAACAGACAGGTGATCTGATCAGGTACCCTATAGTACCTGTATCCCCCTCAGAAACCTCTGTAGTGACAGAGTTCAGAGTTTATTTAGTGAGGCCAGATTTCCCCCACGTTCTGGATGGATCTTCTGCCTTGATGTGACAGCCCCATCAACACCTCAGAGCTTGAGATCTCCCAGTATTGATCCCCCCCGCACACACACCCACCCCAGAAATATCTAGTAACACCTGTAATGACAGAGTTTAGTTAGCGAGGCCTCGTTTTCCCACGTCTGCCTGGATAGATGCTGTCAAAACTCCATAGGCACCTCCGAGCCGGAGATCAGCACCCTCTGTTTGTTTTCTTGACTTATCTCAAGTAAGCAAGTCTCCATTCCCTGGCCTTTTGCTTCAGTCAGCCCTCCCAAGCCCCCAGCAATGCTGTCAAACGCAGATTCGCCACACTGAGGTGGTGAAAAGGTGTAAGGCTTTGGCTTCGGTTGCTGTCAACCACCGATGGCCTATTTGTGGTGTCTCTTAAGTTTTCCCTCTGGTGTTCCCAGCATTGTGCGTTCGCTGTCGTGGCGTTGTTACTGGGCGCTCTGAGCAAGTGTTCATTGCTGTGTTGACACGCGGAAGCAACTGGGCTAATCTTTATGTTAAATGGCTGACAGTTTTGTGGCAACAGCACACAGCTTTTCTTGACGAGCTTCCCAGCCTCAGCCTCATGCTGTTTTAATGTGCCGGTGCAGCGCGGGAGCGGGAGGCTCTGTTTATGGCGTTGTAAAGACTCGTTTTAACACTGCATCTTTGCTGTCAATCATGTGGACTCCACAGCTACTCCTGCAGGTTGTTGGAGTCAACTCATTGTCATACATGGAGGTTCTTCAAGCTGGGGAGATGTTGATTTCTGGCTTGCCCAGAAAACCACGTTATTGTCGTCCAAATCCACGTCCAGAGCGTTACTAAGTAGCAGTAAAAAGCAAGTGTTACGGAGGTTTCCCCAACAATCAGGTTCGCAAAGAAGGTTCTTCAAGGGGTTTTGTGGTCTGCAGGGCAGGAATACCCCCTGGACAGAGCGTCAGGTAATGATGAAACAGTCCGAACGTGGTAGCACTTGGTAGAACTTGGTAGGTCAGGGGGACTGCGATGGCCACTGGCTGCAACACAAACCCAGAGCATCATCAATCCACCCCAGTGCTTAACAGTTGGAGAGGTGTTCTTCTCACCCTCTTTTTTTTCTCTCCAAACACACTGTTGCTCATTGCAGCATCAGTCTACAGGACCTGATCTCGAAGTGCGTCAAGCTTGTTTAGATGTTGCTTAAAAAAAAACGTCCGACACAGAATCGTCGCCTCTGTTTCCATGGCAGCGCGTTGATTGACAGGTTATATCATTGCGAAGACAAGAAACGGGAACTCGTTCTGGCATGACCCCGAAGCCAGACCACGCCTTGCCAAGCAGAGGAGGAGGGGTGGTGGTGTTGGGGTGCGAATTTACGTCAGGAGAAAAATTCCGTAGTGTACGTAGTAATCGGAGAGAGGAGGACTCGTTGGGGGCGTGGTCCTTGTCCCAAATTTTGCTGTCATCATGTAAAAGCGACAGTTCTTGCCTCGGTTGTCGATTGCACATTTTAAAAGTTTTAGAGCTGAAAAAATAAAAATTGCGTAATTTTGCTGAGCTTCACCAAACTCTAGCTTTTAACTGGTGTTAAAAATAAATTAAAAATTAAATACAGAAACAGTGCTGATGCAGCAAATTTCACATTCAGGTTCACATCTCTGTGTAAAAATGTGCTCAACTTTAGTGTGTTTCCTTTAAACAAGCTGCTGAAACTCCAAAAGTTGCATTAAATGTCTGGTATGACTGGATTTTTATTTATTTATTGTTTATTATTTATTGTGTCTTTGCTCTCTATTGCCGATACCGGTACTGTGTGTAAGTGAGCTGGGCTCTGTGGCGCAATGGATAGCGCATTGGACTTCTAGCTGAGTAGCTGGATCAATTCAAAGGTTGTGGGTTTGAGTCCCACCAGAGTCGAGAGTGTTTCCTCTTACCTTAAACTCTGTCTCCTACCGTTTCATATTTTGGTGGTTGGTGTGGCGCAACAAATAACACCACTACCTGCCAGTGAGCTACCACACCATGTGGAAGACCAGGGTTCGATTCCCAGTCTGGGTTACTATGCTAGTCCTTGGGCCAGACTCCTAACACTACATTGACCCACCTCTGTAATACAAGTAACTTTGTAAGTCGCTAAATGTCGTAAATGTAAGTGTATCGGTGCTACACTACAACGATAGTTCGCAAAATCAGTGCAACCCAGGCCAGTCCATCGTCTCCTCCCTGAACCTTAATCTGACAGTCTTCTATAACCACAGCTGACATGAAACCCTTTCCCTTTCGTTATTCTTTCCTCTTAATCTTGAGAAATGTACTCTACAGGGAACCTTACTTGTGCCTGAGACACCAGAGCTGCCGTGGCCGTGTGGTAGACACAAGAGCTTAAGTGGGATTTGAGTGAATGTAAGGCCACACTCCGAAGGTAAACCGAGGGGAACACCAGCGTATTGAAACAGACCCTAGATTGTCCTGTTCAGTCGGCAGGCAGATTTCCACCGGAGGTTCCCAGACAGTGTAGTCAGGCCAGGTATTTGCGATGAACCTGGATCTTGAGGCGGTCAGAAGAAGAGTACAAAAGAAATGAGAGGTCGTGAGCCTCCTGCTGCGAAACTCCAGCTTCCCCTCGCTCGCTTATAGCCTGCTGAGATCATATGGTGGCGAGATCCCGTTTCAGGCACACATGACCTCAAAATTGAAGCTGAAACTAGAAACGTGAGGTAAGTCTTGATTACTTCACGCCACGTCTTTTTCGAGGCGACCTCTCTGTTGCAGCGGGATTAAATTATGTGTGATAAGCACTGTAAATAGCAAATCTGAAAGAACCCTGGACACAGCCCTCCCAATCCATGTGTCCCTGTTGGCAGCTGCCGAAAGTCTCTGAGTAAACATCATCTAAAATTAAAGGAGGCGTTGATCTGAGTTTAATTGAGCGTCCGTCCACGAGCAGAGCTGCGAGACGGCCGCCCAACCCCCGTGCCCTCCCCCCCCACCACCACCACCACCAAATTAGATTTAGCCTTTATTTGATTGTAAACAAAGGTCCCACAAGGGCAGCCTCGAAAACCATTGTCGTGCCTTTCTACAGGCCCCTGCATTTGGCCTGACGTGAGAGTCCCTGTGAATGTCCCCGGAGAGGTGTTCTTGATTCGTCGCAATGTGGTATCATGTCTCACACTGAGCGCTGGGCTCAGCGCAGTGTCTCCCCCTCCCTGCATTTCTCGACGACAAAGACAATCCGTGCCTCAGATTTATTGGGGTGTCCAGTCTGGCTGCATTTTCCAGACAATAAATATAAAGGAAATATTCCCCAAAGCTGCTCAGCTATTCTTAGAGGACCACGTCGTCCCTTCCACGTGTTCTAGATACCACCTACCCCCCCCGGTAACTCTCATGCTTCATCGCCAACTCCCCCCTTTTACATCCCAGCACCGCCTTCAGCCACTGCATTGTGCTGCACCTTTCCGTGCCTCGGCCGAAGCTCATCTCGGCTAAGCTCAGCTTAGGCTCCGTTGCTGCTCAGTATCCCAGGGAACAGCTGGGCCGAAGGGAACGTTCTAGCACGTGCTCTCACTTCAAAGGCATCCTGCTTTTATCTGAACATGCTTCACTGTAGGTCCTGCCGCCTGGCCCGGAAAGCGGCCTTCTACGTCCAGTCGACCAGTTGCTCATCGATTGTGTTCTGTAGCTCGTAATCCCTTTGTGACGTCGCTGCTCGTAAACCTACTATAAATGTACTCGACATACCGGCGTGAAGACAAGGCTTTTTTACCCCCGTGTCACTCCTCACAGTGAGGTCCCAGCAGTGCCGGCCAACCCAATTCCACCAAGTACTCTATAGTACCTGTAACCCCCTCAGAAACCTCCAGTAACACCTAGCGAGGCCTGGCATGGTTTCCCCCACATCCTGGATGGACCTTCTGCCTTGATGTGAAAGCCCCATCAACAAGGTGTAATTAAAGATATTTGCAATTACAGCACTCTAACTTTAACCCATTAACAACCCCAGGACCTACCGAGGGGTCCAAATGTTTATTGCAGACTCCTGAGTATATTCCTAAGAATAAGTCAGGTCAACCGACTGGCTGAGAGAAGCTGCACGCTTAGGTAAGCTGATGTTGGGTCTCCTTCCTCTAAATACTACAGTAAAAGGATGTGGTGCGAAGACACACTGTGGCACTAATGTGTGTGTCAAAGATTTGCATTGACCATAGCATGTCAACTCAAGATTCGGGCCGCGGCATTAGCAACGCTACTGGGCTCCTCACACCTAGCAAATATGTGATACATCTTAAGGCTCTGAGGGCAAGGCTTGAGACCCTGCCTTGAGACTAGGAAGGGTCACAGGAAATGCTACAGGAAACAGAACAGCGGTCATTTTATGCCACAGTCCCAAACTCCCCATTGCTGAAATGCCGTTATTGACCATTCTGTGTAGCCAGTGGTGGTCCGGCAACACTAGGTTCACTAGGTTCTTCTTGTTTTTGCAGAAGTTTGACACACTACCACTACCAAGTCAGCTCATTTGGACCCACTGGCAGGTCCTGGCATGGCAAATGACTTGGTCCTACCCTTGCTCATTAGCCATCCCAGGACCTACCAAAATTACAGAAGTGTGTAAGTGTGTATTTGCATGTATTTACATAATTCTAATGGTTCCAGTGCTCATTAGCAACAGTCCAAGTGTTTATTACATACTTCCACAAGTATGTTTGGACCCACCGACCCACCGACATCGGAACCATCGATTTGGAGTATATGCAATTCCGATGTTCCTACCATAACTCGTTAACAATCCTACCAATCCCAGGACCTACCGGTGGGCCCTGATGTTTGTTGTTGTTATGGATACTATGCATAATTAGCCTTTAGTTGTCGTATAGCTTGAATTGCTTTCTGCGTAAAGCTTGTCATGTGTGTCAAAGAGACCCAGTGAAATGCTCTCCGACGGAAAAGTCTTGTACTGAACTTGCTGTGAGGCTGCGAGGGAGGAAAATAGCTCATGGTCACGGCCAATGGCCTCGGCGGGCATGTGTTATGGTTTAGCGCTAATCCCTGTGTTAATACAGCGCTTTCTATTTTAAAATGATTACTCACTTTTTTGGGGGACCGTATTATAGTCATAATAATTCTTGTCTGTTGTTTTTTCTCACCTCGTTTGTTGCGTGGGACTCCTTCGTCCAGCGAATCCGAACCGCCTCATCATCATAAACAGAGAAGAATTCCAAGCCCAGAATCCGCGCTTTATGGCCTGACACGTGCTGCCGCCTAGCTGGGCTTTATATAGCTCTACTGGCATTTGTGCTTCATTCAGATTCTTTGCCTTGTCCGAGACTTCTCAAGAGAGATCACACAGTGGTGGTCCAAGGGAAGCTCGTAACTGTCCCAGTTCTGCTGGGAACTTGCTACTTTCAGAGGACGGCTGGAAGAAGTTTGAACAGGTGGTTACACTCACTTCCTCTGAAGCCTTTGGTATGCCCAGAACTCCATAGAAATCCATATGTGCTCCCTTCAGAGGGTTTGAGTCGAGAGTCAAGGGAAGAAAATCAGAAAAAGTGACTAAAGTCACTAAACTGTTTACGGTTCGCAAAGTTCGTCTCTGAATTTCTTGAGGTTTGCGCAATTCCCAGCACCTTGGATTACGTCCCTCTTGACTAGACAGGTGTGAAGAACTATTTACTTTAAAGGAGGTTTGGGGGTAGGCAGGTGTCTAGCCCCCAACAAGCCAAAAGGAACCAGTCATAAAAGAAGAAAGGTCTTTGATCCGAGGACAAAGAGGTTCACACTTCCAAGAGTTACAGCATGTTGAGAAGAAACAGGGGCGTCTGAAGTCTACTTTGTGGATCCGAATCAGTCTTTGGCCCATAGCATAGCCTTACAATGTAAATTAGCCTCCATCTGGAGCAGTGAACACACACACACACACTTGCACTAGTGACTAGGACTGACTAGCACTGAGCACACACCCACCCGGTGCAGTGGGTAGCCGTCTCAGCGCCCAGGGAGCTCCTAGGGGTTAAAGTGCCTTGCTCACGGGCATATCAGTTGTGGATGTTGGGGGCGGACAAAGTGCTGTTCCTTCAAATCCCGGGATAAAGTACTGAAAAGTTCACAGTTCAATCCCCTAGTTTGGTAGAACATTATAGGTTCAATCCCCTAGTTTGGTAGGACATTATAGGTTCAATCCCCTGGTCTGGTAGAACATTATAGGTTCAATCCCCTAGTTTGGTAGACCATTGTAGGTTCAATCCCCTGGTCTGGTAGAACATTATAGGTTCAATCCCCTGGTTTGGTAGGACATTATAGGTTCGATCCCCTGGTTCTGGTAGGTTATTATAGGTTAAATTCCCTGAACTGGCAGGAAGAAGCAGGTTTGATGCCTGCCAGGGATCAAACTAGGAAGCCTTCTCAAGCCAGTAGGTGTCAGTACTCTGAGGGCCGTACCCCTCAGTAGGAGGTGAAGGGCTTTCGGGTGCGTCCACAGTTTGACTCATCTATAGCTTGTAAATGTCAGCTTTAAAAGCCGCAAATTAAGGCAGGGTATTTACAGCCACAGCCCTTCACATCTTCTCTAACTCAGGTTCTTCTTGCGTGTCTCCCTTTCTCTCTGGGAGCATGTGTAAGTGATACTGACGTCTGCCCCCCTGACGGGTGGGTGGGTGCCGCACCAAGATGGAAGGTGTCTCTTGTGCATTCCTCTGCACTGCCTTTGAAACCAGAGGCTCATCTAAAGGGAAACCACCCCCCCTGTCAGCAGACCAATCTGCCTGCCACTCAAGCCAACTCTGCCCCACAGATGACGATAAGGGTTCAGATTAGCAAGCAAGACAATATGACGCAAATAAGAAATGCTTGAACGGGAGAGATGGTGATCGATTGCAGAAGGCCCTGAGCGCCAAGAAGAGGCGGCTATAGGGTTTGATTTATGGTTCAGGAAAGGACCTCCAGGGAATGCCGAGGATATTTTTGTGTTGTACTGGTGTAAGTACGTCTTGCAACTTTGCACCATGAGCTGTTAGAATGTGATGTGATGACATCATTTGAGCATTTATAGCGGTCCATAATTTGAAGTTAGAACCAACATAGAAATTCCTCTAGTTCTAGTAGTTCTAGTAGTCCTCTAGTTGAGTAGCTCACTCAATAGATGTGGTTAGATGGGTTGGGGGTCATTGTCCCCCTGGAACAACAGATAGTGTCCCGAAGTTTCAACTATAGAGTTTCCGGAAGCCCTCTGCCCTGCACATTTTAGAGCCTTTCCTGCCTTTCACTCAATAATATAAGGCTGTTAATGAGCTTACTAATTCTCTGGTCTGGTAGGACATTATAGGTTCAATCCCCTGGTCTGGTAGGACATTATAGGTTCAATCCCCTGGTCTGGTAGGACATTATAGATTCAATTCCCTGGTCTGGTAGGACATTATAGGTTCAATTCCCTGGTCTGGTAGGACATTATAGGTACAATCCACTTGTTTGGTAGGGCATTATAGGTTCAATTCCCTGGTCTGGTAGGACATTATAGGTTCAATTCCCTGTTTTATAATAATAATAATAATAATAATATAAGGCTGTTAATGAGCTTACTAATTCTCTGGTCTGGTATGACATTATAGGTTCAATCCCCTGGTCTGGTAGGACATTATAGATTCAGTTCCCTGGTCTGGTATGACATTATAGATTCAGTTCCCTGGTCTGGTATGACATTATAGGTTCAATCCCTTGGTTTGGTAGGACATTATAGATTCAATCCCCTGGTCTGGTAGGACAATATAGGTTCAATTATATGAACCTATTATATGTTCAACCACCTGGTTTGGTAGGACATTATAGATTCAATCCCCATGTTTGGTAAATTATAGGTTCAATCCCCTTGTGGCTGTTAATTAGTTTACTAATTGGATCAGGCTTGTTTGGAGCAGGGGAATTGGAGCATTTCTCATTCGCAATGTCAAAGAAGGCTGTTTCCAAAGTGAAGGATCCTTTGCATACAGCCTAGAAATGCAGCCAACAACTGTGGCAACACAGGGGAAAAAAATAAGACAGCACCACAGAAATGGTGGAAAACGAAGCCTCCTAAGAAGGAGTTTCCATAAGACAGTTCAACCGAGGACCAGCCACCCACTGAGGAGACAGCCTAGGCCTTTGCTAACGCAGCTTGCAAAGTGCAGGGCAGTGGGCCTCTAGGACCGGTCTTGCTGATGGTTTGAGGTCATGTTGAAGAATTCTGGTCTGTCCCAGACCAACAAATTCAGTTGATGGCAATTAATTCTGCCAAGAAGATTGGTCAAATCCCCAACCAGAATTCAGACGGAAGCTTGTTGGATGGCTACCAAAAGTGTCTAGTGAGGTCGCGACTTGTTAACACTGTTAAACATATGGGTTCCTTAGGGAACCCACTCTTAAGATGCTTTGAGGAGCCTTTAAGGAAACTTTCTTGTCTAATGATGGTTCCTCAGGTTCCTTCACAGGTTCAAATAAATTATTAACGTGCGCCCCCAGCTATACGCTGCCAGACCTCCTGTGCTAAAACTAACCCAGCAAACTGGGCTGTAGTGCCATTTCGGGTTCCTGACCTCCTGACACCTCTCAGGCTGATGAAGATTTGTGGGGTATTAGGCTACGGAATGACATCCTATCGGGATGCACGGCCTTGCTTTTCCATAAAGATGCAGCACAGTTTGAAACCGGTCTGGATGGTGGATTGTCTGCCCAGTGGAGCCTCGCACGACTCTGCCAGGTGTCCACTGCATAAATTACCCCATGCGGTTTGTCAGCAGGTGTGGCGAAGTCAGGAGGAGGGGGGGGGGGCACGTTAATATATAATTTCACAACTCACTGTTTGTAAATTTAGATAGTGGCTGCGCCAACGTTAATGGACAGCAATGCCTGATATTCCGCTTGCAGGACCCTCTATGCTCGGCTGCGGCCACGTGACCGAGCTTGGCCTATCGCGCTTCCTTTGTGGGCGCGGCCGGACGACTTATGGCCGACTTGTTGACAGTTGAAAACGGGTCACCTTTCCACCCGTGCCAAGACACCGGCCTCCCGCGGCTTCTGTTCAGCAGGTTGGATAAATAAGGTCCGAATGACTGGAATAATGTCCGGTAATCCACTGGTGTCAGCACTCGGAAGCGCTCCTCTCTGAATCCCGGTATTTTGGTAGCTGATGGGAATTTACTGAATCCTTAAACTAATTGGATTTTGTGCTTTTTTCCCAAATCTTTGAAACATCAGTTGTCTGACAAGTACAATAAGACAATGAACTGTTTATAAAAATGTGGTTTGGAAATTAGCGGCGACTATATGAACATATAACATATGAAAGCAAATTCAAAAACATAAAAGCAAATAAAAAACATAAAAGCTTAAACATATGAAAGCAAATTCAAAAAGATAAAAGCAAATAAAAAACACGAAAGCAAACTTAAACACATGAAAGCAAATTCAAAAACATAAAAGCAAATAAAAAACATAAAAGCTTAAACATATGAAAGCAAATTCAAAAAGATAAAAGCAAATAAAAAACACGAAAGCAAACTTAAACACATGAAAGCAAATTCAAAAACATAAAAGCAAACTTAAACACATGAAAGCAAATTCAAAAAGATAAAAGCAAACAAAAAACATGAAAACAAACTTAAACACTTAAAAGTAAATTTCAAAAACATAAAAGCTAATAAAATACAGGAAAGCAAACTTAAACACATGAAAGCAAATTCAAAGGCACGCCACCCCTGTTTGATTGCAGAAGACCTTTAGGAAAATGCAGCACTGGAGTGGAGATGATCTTCACTGAAGGAACATCAGTAGAAAAGCTCTATTTTAAAATAAACAAAAAGGAAAAAAAAAAATTATTTATTAACTTAAATCGCTTCGGAAATCAGACTCTGATTTGATTGACAGGTTAAACGTAACTACAGGGACGTCGGTACAGACCGGTGGGGCTATTCTCTGCTAATAGAAGTTTGGCCCATAGGAGGCCCAATCTGCATCCGTTTTCTGTCAATGCAGAAATGAAGGAGCGTTGAGAATCCCTCTAGGATCAGGACGTCGGGATCAGGACAGTGTCCCGTCTCTTCTTCATTTTCTGATGGAAGGAAACAGAAATAAGCTGATTGGCCCTTTTATCAGGTCTTTGTGCTTTGTCTGTGTTTTTGCGTCGTGGCTCGCCTGCCTGGACTTAAGGCCAGTGGCCACCTGTCAGATATTGTTACGGTTGGGATTCCTTCCATTAGTGAGGCGCGGAAGCGGGTTCTGCTCTGCTACCCATTTGCCAAGTCTAAAAAATACCAAAACAATGCTTACTGAATTCTGCCCCCAGGGACCGTTCTGAGCGGTTCTAGGTGCAATTTGAGCTTTTTCGTTTGCAGTTTGATCAGTTCTGGATATGGTTTAAGTTGTTGTAGATTAGGGCTGCCCACCAGTGGGGCCCTCAAAGGCATCCGATTTGGCCTTCAAGAATGTTTCCCTTCCCTCTCCAACATCACAGAGTGATGAACATTTATTCAAACACAGTTTTTTATTGTGTTTTTAGGAAAACTACAGGAGGTCTGTAAGTGCAACACACACTAACAAACCAAAAAACATGAAAGCAGATTCAGAAACAAAGGTAAAAAAAAAACATGAAAGTAAATTTTAAAAACATAAAGAAAAATCCAGAAACATGAAAGCAAATAAAAAAAAACATGAAAGCAGTTTCAGTAACATAAAGGTAAAAAAAACATGAAAGCAGATTCAGTAACATAAAGGTAAAAAAAAAAACATGAAAGCAAATTCAGAAACATGAAAGCAAACTCAGAAACATGAAAGCAAATTCAAAAACATGAAAGTAGATTTAGTAACATAAAGGTAAAAAAAACATGAAAGTAAATTTAAAAGCATTAAAGCAAATTCAGTAACACAAAGTAAATAAAAACATGAAAGCAAATTCAGAAACATTAAAGCAAATTCAGAAACATGAAAGCAATAAAAAAACGTGAAAGCAAATTCAGTAACATGGAAGCAAATTCAGAAACATGAAAGCAAACTCAAACATGAAAGCAAATTCAGAAACATGAAATCTAATTTAAATACATGAAAGCAAATTCAGAAACATGAAAGCAAACTTAAAAAAAACATGAAAGCGATTTTAAAAATCATGAAAGCAGATTCAGAAACATGAAAGTAAATTTAAAAGGATGAAAGCAAATTCAAAGGCAAGTCACCCCTGTTTGACTACAGAAGGCCTTAAGGAAAAGGAAGTGTGGTGGTTCTAATAGTGATAGTGAGCATCTCTTAGCTGTAACTTTATACCTGCCAGGATTTAGGTCCTCTTTTACTCGTTTAGTTACAGAGATTTTGACCAGGGGGTGCTTTTTCACACTTCTCACACCACTGTAAGGTGGCTACACCTACCAAGCCCTGCTCATTAAAAGTGGGCTATTTGGGCTATGGGTTACTCCGGGTGTATTTTCAGCTGTTCTGGGCGCTGGAGCGTTGGCACTGTTTGCTTTCTGTCAGACTGGCGCGGATATCGGGGTGCCAGGGCGGCGTAGGGTGACTCATGCGGTTGTTTTTGGGGAACTGGGTGACTCACGTCCTCCTACAGCTCACCTTGCATAACTTCATCATCACGCACACACAGACTTTCAGAAGTGGGTCAGACCTGCCGCAGCCGTCGCCGCAGGGATGATGCAACACGGATCTGGAGGAGGCTTATGTAACCCTGGACGACGCCCTGGACGGACACCGGTTATATCTGTTTGGCTTGTTTGAGGATCAATCCAGCATTCCTGCAATTCCTGCAAATCTCCTGCGAATGATTCCGTACCTCAGTCAGACCAGCACCTGTCATTGAGGGGAAGGCGTCGTCCAAAGGTTCGAGAAGCAGCCGGATGGTCACTGGCTCCATCCCCTCGAGTTCCCCTTGAGGTGCCGTTGAGGCCGACACCCCAGAACTCAGTAACACAAAGTAAATAAAAAAACATAAAAGCAATTTTTAAAAACATGAAAGGAAATTCAGTAACATGAAAGCTAATTCAGAAACATGAAAGCAAATTCAATAACATGAAAGCAAACTTAAAAACATGAAAGCAAATTCAAAAACATAAACAGATTCAGAAACATGAAAGCAAACTTAAAAACATAAAAGCAGATTCAAACTAATTCAAAAACATGAAAGCAGATTCAAACTAATTCAATAACATGAAAGCAAATTTGAAAACATGAAAGCAAATTCAAACAAATCCAAAAACATGAAAGCAAATTTGAAAACATGAAAGCAAATTTAAAAATATGAAAGCAAATTCAAACAAATCCAAAAACATGAAAGCAAATTTGAAAACATGAAAGCAAATTCAAACAAATTCAATAACATGAAAGCAAATTCAAAAACATGAAAGCAAACTTAAAAACATGAAAGCAAACTTAAAAATATGAAAGCAAATTCAAAAACATGAAAGCAAATTCAAAACCATGAAAACAAATTCAATAACATAAAAGTAAATTTGAAAACATGAAAGCAAATTCAAACAAATTCAATAACATGAAAGCAAATTTAAAAACATGAAAGCAAACTTAAAAACATGAAAGCAAACTTAAAAATATGAAAGCAAATTCAAAAATATGAAAGCAAATTCAATAACATGAAAGTAAGCTTGAAAACATGAAAGCCCTGTCTCGATCCCCTCAAGTTCCCCTTGAGGTCCTGTTGAGCAAAACGCCGACACCCCAGGTTGCTCCCCAGGAGCTGAGTACCGGAAGGTTGCTGGTTCAGGACAGGCATCCACAGCTGAGGTCCCTCTTGCACACCTAACCAGGTGCTGAGGTGGTTCCACCTGAAGGCCACAGTGGAGAACAGGTCGCCCCTCTTCGAAAAGTTCCGCTTATGCAACGGCTGTGCAACCGTTAACGATCCCCAAATATGTCAACTGATTTTAAAGTTCCCTCCGGAGGTGCGTGCCACTGCTCCCTCTGTGAGACTCTGGAAGCCAGAGGCTATTAGTATTATCATTAGTGCCGTGCGAGTGCAGGCAGTCACACTTATCTGGGCTGTGTTGTCTCAGGGGCCCCTGGTGCCGTGGCTAATGGGGCAGACGATGGAGTAATGACAGGGCTCGTGGCTGGGGCTGGCAGGGAGGGTCAGGGTCTTTATCTCTGTCCTCCCCTGGGCTCCCTAATCACACTCTCTGAGACACACACACACACACATGCGGTGGGACGGAGGCTTGGACACACACAGAACTGTGGAAAATCCACTCCAGCTCGTCACTGCTCTATTTCCAGCTGCTGCAGTCACTGTGGCCTGGCCTGGAGGGACAGAGTTTGCATTGCCCTGAAGACTAGAAAGGCTAGAAACTACCACAAGGCCGACTAAAACAAGCATCCATGCAGTTATCTGCTGTGCAGAAGCCTTTGAAGCAGCTACAAGCACTAAAAGCTAATGCTAGACCGACTGAAACAATCATCCATGCAGTTATCTGCTGTGCAGAAGCCTTAGAAGCAGCTGGAAAGGCTAAAAGCTAATGCTAGGCCAACTGAAACAAGCATCCATGCAGTTATCTGCTGTGCAGAAGCTTTTGAAGCAGCTACAAGCACTAAAAGCTAATGCTAGGCCGACTGAAACAAGCACCCATGCAGTTATCTGCTGTGCAGAAGCCTTAGAAGCAGCTGGAAAGGCTAAAAGCTAATGCTAGGCCGACTGAAACAAGCATCCATGCAGTTATCTGCTGTGCAGAAGCCTTTGAAGCAGCTACAAGCGCTAAAAGCTAATGCTAGGCCGACTGAAACAATCATCCATGCGGTTATCTGGTGTGCAGAAGCCTTAGAAGCAGCTGGAAAGGCTAAAAGCTAATGCTAGGCCGACTGGAACAAGCACCCATGCGGTTGTCTGGTGTGCAGAAGCCTTAGAAGCAGCTGGAAAGGCTAAAAGCTAATGCTAGGCCGACTGAAACAAGCATCCATGCAGTTATCTGCTGTGCAGAAGCCTTTGAAGCAGCTACAAGCGCTAAAAGCTAATGCTAAGATGTCTAAAACGAGCACCTATTCAGTTATCTGATGTGCAGAAGTCATTGAAGCAGCTGAAAGCGCTAAACGCTAATGCTAAGCAGACCTGACACGAGCACTTATGCCTTTGGAGAAGCTGAAATGGCTAACAGCTAATGCTAGGCAGACTAAAACAAGCACATATGTGGTTATCTGGTGTGCAGACTCCTTTGGAGCAGCCGGAAGCGCTAACAGCTAATGCTAGTCTGACTGGAACAAGCACCCATGCACTTTTCTGGTGCACAGCAGTCCTTGGAGCAGCTAAAAATGCTAACAGTTTAGCAGCATAGCAGACCTGGGTATCAAACCCGCAACCTTGTGCACAATAACCCAGTGCTCTAACCGCTGAGCCACCCCTGCCCCTCCTGTCCCAGAACAGAATCTGGGCAGTCGCTGCAGATCACACCCGTCCTAACGAGCCACTCATCAGCTGATTCCGCCTAATCGATGGGCCCAGCGGGACGAGCACAGAGCCAGGACCCCCGATGACGGCTGGTATGAACTAATTGGCTGAAATTGGACCCCAGTTGCAAATCTGACCTGTAGGGAAGTTATGTCCTCTTCATTATCTTACATATGGCTCAGCCACAGCCTGCCAGACAGATCTATAGGCAAGAGTGTGAGCAGTTACACACACTCTGTAAGTGTAAGTGTAAGTGTGTGTGTGTGTGTGTGTGTGTGTGTCTGGGATAACTCTCTGGGATACGTCTGCTGTCAGTTCTTGCTGAGCAGACAGAGAGCAGCGGCATTTCTTCTGCAGTCACTCCTTGTACCCAGCAGATAAGGAGCTGCGGTGATAAGAGAAGGCTAAAATAACACCCTGCTGTAAATCACAGCCCCTCTGTAGCGTGAGATAAATAACGTATGTGGAACCTAGCTTTCATTTTTGTCAACTTCAAAAAGGCATTGAGAACCCACTAGAACCCACAATGATGGCCTGGTATCACTTTGAATACTGAGAACCCACAAGAACCCACAAGACTGGCCTGGTATTACTTTGAATACTGAGACCCCACAAGAACCCACAATGATGGGCTGGTATCACTTTGAATACTGAGAACCCACAAGAACCCACAAGGCTGGCCTGGTATCACGTTGTATACTGAGAACCCACAAGAACCCACAATGATGGACTGGTATCACTTTGAATACTGAGAACCCACAAGGATGGCCTGGTATCACTTTGAATACTGAGAACCCACAAGAACCCACAATGATGGCCTGGTATTACTTTGAATACTGAGAACCCACAAGAACCCACAATGATGGCCTGGTATCACTTTGAATACTGAGAACCCACAAAGATGGGCTGGTATCACTTTGAATACTGAGAACCCACAAGAACCCACAAGACTGGCCTGGTATTACTTTGAATACTGAGAACCCACAAGAACCCACAATGATGGACTGGTATCACTTTGAATACTGAGAACCCACAAGAACCCACAAGACTGGCCTGGTATTACTTTGAATACTGAGACCCCACAAGAACCCACAATGATGGACTGGTATCACTTTGAATACTGAGAACCCACAAGAACCCACAAGGCTGGCCTGGTATCACGTTGTATACTGAGAACCCACAAGAACCCACAATGATGGACTGGTATCACTTTGAATACTGAGAACCCACAAGGATGGCCTGGTATCACTTTGAATACTGAGAACCCACAAGAACCCACAATGATGGCCTGGTATTACTTTGAATACTGAGAACCCACAAGAACCCACAATGATGGCCTGGTATCACTTTGAATACTGAGAACCCACAAAGATGGGCTGGTATCACTTTGAATACTGAGAACCCACAAAGATGGGCTGGTATCACTTTGAATACTGAGACCACACAAGAACCCACAATGATGGACTGGTATCACTTTGAATACTGAGAACCCACAAGAACCCACAATGATGGACTGGTATCACTTTGAATACTGAGAACCTACAAGAACCCACAAGGATGGCCTGGTATCACTTTGAATACTGAGAACCCACAAGAACCCACAATAATGGACTGGTATCACTTTGAATACTGAGAACCCACAAGAACCCACAAGGATGGCCTGGTATCACTTTGAATACTGAGAACCCACAAGAACCCACAATGATGGACTGGTATCACTTTGAATACTGAGAACCCACAAGAACCCACAAGGATGGACTGGTATCACTTTGAATACTGAGAACCCACAAGATCCTCTTCGTGGGTTCTTCTTGTGTAGCAGTCAGATGTGTCTCCAGCAGGGGGCGCTATAAATGTACACAAGTTACTTTTTTGTGTGCTTTGTTTAAAGAGAACCCCCAAGGGTGAACTGGTGTCACTTGGAACTTACAAGAACCCACAACTGGTTCCAACTGATACCTGTCACTCCTCATGGGTTCTTCTTGTGTAGCAGTCAGAAGTTTCTCCAGCAGGGGGCGATATTCACACACAAGGCGCTTTTGTAGGCGTTGTTTAAGGAGAACCCACAAGTATGGACTGGTACCACTTGGAATCTCAAGAACCTACGATATAACCCTGGTCAAGGGACTGGGAACTCTTGGTATTCCATTCCACGTGATACCAGTCCATCCTCGTAGGCTCCCATGAAGCACTGTGAGCACACAATGCAGTGGCATCCAGGCACGTCTGCACGTCTGGGCCTACGGCGTGTCTACATTCAGCTTCACCCAGTCCTAGAGTGACAAGCGCAAATGAGCCATATGGATCCATATGCTTCTATTCTCAATAGCCGTAACGGAAGACCACTTGAACGGCTATTACGGAAATGAATATAAACAGCGAGCGAACATCTGGAGAACCGACAATGAACCCAACTCAACCGAAAGAGACGGTCCTGTACCCCCTGACCTTGCCGCTTCTGCTCAGTCACAGCGTCCAAGCCATTCTCCCCAAACGCTCCGTCTTCCCTAATGATTTAATGTGTTGGGATCGTCTCTTGGGGTTGAGTTGGGTTCATTTTCGGTTCTCCAGATGTTCGCTCGCTGTTTATATTCATTCCGTAATAGCCGTTCAAGTGGTCTTCCGTTACGGCTATTGAGAATAGAAGCATATGGATCCTTATGGCTCATTTCCGCTGTAATTACATCAGCTTGAAGGCTGTTGAACAACATTGTGCTACTTGGGTTCCCAGTGCCAGATCTTCTCAAGTATCGCCTTTGTGTCCTGCCAGCGACCTAAAAAAAAAAAAATCTCATTAAGGAGCCATTAAAGATCGGGCGGCTATGTAACTCCAGCAGTTCCGGCTTGGAACGAGCTGTGGAGCGAGACAGGCGGCTGGCGGACAAGCTCAAGGTCTTGCCCATGCTCTCAGGAGACAGGACTGGGCAAGGTCCCACAGGAAGGTCTGTGGGACAGGAACAGTGTTTTTACAAAGATGGACACAGCGAACTGTGCATTACATGAGCAATCATGGGTGCCCGGCCCTCTCTTTCCAGACTCCACACCTCCCTGAGCTACACGTAGGGAATCCAGTGCATCCGAGCCCCAGCGCTATCACTTGCAGCGAGCAAGCCCTTACGTGACTAACCAAAGGAGGGTGCATACATAGCTTGCCATGTGTGGACTGAGAGGCAGGTGGATGAGGAGCTGGCCCCCCATTGGCTGAGGGCGATGCGTTGCTGGGCAGTGCTGCGCGCTGACTGGCCGAGCAGGGCAGTGTCGTCGGGGAGGGACCGGGTGTGATTGGCATTCGCAGGCTGAGAGTGCTGACAGGTGGTAAAATGCTACTCCAACAGAGCGCGCTCACTGGCAGCAGCCGGAGGAGCAGGAGGAGGGGGTGCTTCGGAGGGGTGGGTGGTGGATGCCATTGCAGTGGGACTGATCAAACACACACACAGTGGCCCAAGAAGGTCAGGGCCTTCCGCTTAGCTGCGGAGACTCAAATAGACACATTTTTTTACCCCATGTTACCCCAGTGTGGGCAAGTTTGCCTGCTTAGTTTCTACCCTGGCGCTACGAGGCTAATCTACGTAATACTGATACCTCCGACCTAATATTGTGTAGGTCAACCTCGTGGCGTAAAAACAGCTCTGACCGTTCGAGGCATGGACCACGCAAGACCTCCGGAGGTGTCCTGCGGTATCTGGCACCAAGACTTAACGTTAACTTAACGTAACTTAAGATCCTTTAAGTCCTGTAAGGCCTACAGGGATCACCTCAGTGAACCTTGGGCACCCATGACCCTTCCTTGGATGAGCCATAACAACATCTGATCATGATCATCTGATCAACAAACAATTGATCATCTGGTTCTAGTGGCTCCTGTCAAGGGGTGGATATAATAGGCAGTTCTGAAGGTTCTCAAATATGTTCTTGACCTTACGTTGCGATTAGACGTGGAGATTGTTCTTGAAAATAACGGCTTCCCAACGTCACACCACAGTTCTCAAATTTTCCAGGAATAATTGTTTTCCTGTTGGCTGTTTCTTTGAGATCTTCTAGTTTATGGAAAACTATAAAATATAGCATAACAGGCTGTGTTTTACGAACAGCTACATAGGAAAACCACAACAGGCATCTTAAAAACATCGTAAAGAGCGTATTAAAGACTTTCTTAAGAGAACATTTGAGATGTTTCTTGGGAGAATTGCACCCAAGAACTTATGAACTTTCTATGATTTTTCTTCGGGTAAACTTTCGTTTCATTTCATTAAGCTGCTGTAGCGCATGTTAGCATTTACACAAGAAATTAATTCTTTTTATTTTTTAATGATGTTAGGTTTTATGAAATCAATCAAATTGTATTGTTTTCCAAATGCTTACAAAACATTTATTAGCATTGATGTATTATTATTGACGGAATAATCACACAAATAGTGCAAATAGTGGTTGGTGTGGCGCAATGGATAACACCACTGTAAGCACTGTATGTGGGAGACTGGGGTTCAATTCCTACACCAGTAAAAGTCCTTGGGCAAGGCACCTATTACTCTGTAATACGTGTGACCTTGTAAGTCGCTCTGGATAAGTCGCTAAATGCCTTGAGTGGACGAAAAGCTAACAGCTAACCCAGCAAACAGCAGGTGCTCACCAAGCATGTCTTGCCTGATGAACTATGTTTTTGATTGAGGCTGGTTAGCCTGTACACGCCCCCTATGAAAGTCTATAAACGGGTCATTTGCCCTGTACCTCAGAGACCCCCTGTAAATAGCCTTTTTATAGGGAGGCATGACCGTGGACAGCATAAATGATGCATTGTAAAGTGCTTGCAACATTTGCCCTTTCTTTCTACTGAGTCCCTTGGCCAGAGTACCCTTCCCTGGAACCCTGACGAGGTGTGTGTGTGTTGGCGCCGTGAAAGCAGAAATGGGGGTCGTACTCCCTGGACAGGTTTGATTCTCATCGAGCGCCAGATCCTGTGGAGGCTCCCTAGACTCCCTAGTCTGGCACCCTCAGGCCTGTGATCCATAACACAAGCTGTGATACATACTGTCAGCAGCCAGCAGGTACGGTGTGGTGCTTTTCTTAGCGCTGTCAGCACTGAGGTTTCAGCCACACCGAGTTTCCTCATCTCCTGGCCGGTGATCTGGGCTGAGCTGGGTTGAAGCTTTGCTTTTAGGAACTGGCCCTTGGCAAGGTTCTTCAGTCTACAGCTTGATCCTTCTAAGGTTCCACTTTGACGACGGCCCTGAAATGGTCGCAAGGAGTCAGTCGCCACCCTGGGTCACCACTGGCTTCCTTCATAAATTAGGGGGGGTGTATGGTGTGGTTGAACGTTGGCCTGGTACTATTCTCGCTGTATATCACCTTACGCATAGCCCCAATCCGCAGACCCAACAAGCCAAACCCGGGCCAATCTGGTGTTCTCCATTTGCTGAAAGGATGGATAGGTTGTTTATGGCTTCCTTGATTCATTGGTCTAAAGTTGTTATCGCCACGTTTTTCAACCACGGGTCAATTATCCAGCGTTATCCCGCCCGCTTCACGTCAATAAAAGCAGTTTTTATCCCGAAGATATTCGAGAATCGTCCTTGGACGATGTCCAGCTCTTACCGTCGAGGATCCGTCGAGTGGTGCAGCAGGCCTAAACTGAAGCACTTGATCTCGGCGACGGCAAAGTCACTCCATGTCGTTACACCATGCTTATGTAAGGCTAGCTTTATTTGCTGAGAGGTGCTTAGAGCTGGCAGATTTATCTCTCGGGGGGCACTGCCCTCATATGGCTGTGCAAAGTGCTTGACGAAGGCCCAGGGTGCTGCAGAGAGGAAGATCCCTCAGCTCCATCTAGTGGACAAAGGCAGGCTTATTGTTTTCCTGTGCATTGAGGGCTTTCAAAGCCGGACAGCTGTGAGACTGACCATTTTGTTCAACCCTGACATTAAAAAAATTGGGACAATCTTGAAGAAGGTCTCTGTTTGGAGAGTGCAGGACAATAAGTGACCACCATCACTGTTGTTGTTGTTGTTGTTGCAGCGGACGACATTCTGTCTTTTCTCTTAGATGAGGTGTCTAAGAGTGGGGAGGACAATCTGTTATGCAGGTTGTTCGCTTGTCCTTACTGAATGCCAACAGATGGGCTGGCTGTAAATCTGTTGTGTTGGCACCTCGCTGGGAATTGAATGCTAGTGCGCTGGGTTGGCTGTGTGCAGAACCACTGTGATACAGGTGTGTCATTGGAAGAACGTGTAACTTCGCAGTACTGCATGAAATATAGGCACCGGTCGGCCATTAGAATAGAACCGCTTGTGTTTTGTGACATCGGGAACACCAGCAGATCCTAACAACAAGTCTGCTAAGTTGCGAGTTGGGGTCTCCAAGGGCATCCAGGAGTCTTGGGCCCCTATGACTCATGTTGCCGGTTCAGCGGTTGTCCTTTCTTGGAGCACTTTTGGTAGGTACTAATAGTACTAATGTAAATGACAAATGTTGTTATGTATTTCATTTATTATGTAATTTCTAGTTTTGATACATAACACCACTTTGCTACCAGTATTGTAGCCACATAGTCTAGTCTTCATTTCTTTAAGATAATAGTGGAAGACGTCATTCCAAAAACTTTTTATATGCCTGTAACGAAAATATATAAGAATATACAATTAATTGTATGTTAATGTTGAACATCATTTTGAGACAGAACACAAAAAATGTAATGCATTTTTACAATTTAAACAAAAAACAAGCATTAAATATTATTTTTTTAAATTATTCTTTATTTAGAAATATTGCAAATAATCTACAAAAAGAATATAAAACTTAAACTTTCTGCGGTTTATATATATTTTTTTCCTGAGTCATTGACACATTTGTCTTAGTTAGATCAGATTTAGTTAGATTAGTTTTTTATCTTTTAGTGGACAGCAAATGCAAATTTGTGTTAAAAACCTTGTTTTATCTATTTCTTTTGCCATTTTTGACGTTTTAACGTAATATGGCAGATGTTCTTTACGTTGTATGAGAATTTTATGATGAATGGACCAATAGGAATGCTCCAAAATGATTGGATTCAAATAATTTTACATTGAGTTCTACTGAAAGCTAAGAAGTTATTTTTCCTTCTCCTGTAAAGTTGCCATTTTTGAGTTTCGCATGACAGCGACGAAATTATCAGTGTTATCGGTAAAAACAAAGAGCCAATCATTCGTGTGCAGCATGTTGATTTCTATGTACTGTCGTGAAACTGTCGTCAAATTACAGCACAAATGGCAATCACCGGGGACCAAACACTTGTTTTTAGGCTGGCCTTATTTAGACAGATGTAGGGACCTAAAAGGATTTCAAATTCAAATGAATTGTGTTGAAATAAATTAACTAAGTAATTCTACAGTAATTCCTTCTGTATTTCATTCTGAGAGCACCAGAATGTTTAAGGTAAAATTACCGAACTTTTTCCCAACTTTTCACCCAATTGGGTTTGTTTACGTGTACTCTCGACTTAGTTATTGCTTCTTAAAGTCACAGCTTGCGTTATTTAGCATCACTGAACTTAGCATTGATTAGCTGTTACTACTAAGAAACAAAAAGCAGGTCTAAAATGTTATTTGAATGAAACCCTCGATCTTATTGTGAATTTCACTTATATTTTATTACATGTAACCTTATATGTAATATACTGTAAAAGTGTTTCCAGGGCATTTGCCGTAGATATAACAGTAGACATAAACCTGACTACTCATAAACTAGTCACCCATAAAAATGGGAGCATGCAGTAGCTACTCCTCGAGTCATTTATTTATCCAACACTTGCTGACACATGCCGCCATAAGCATGTACAACACACAGGCCCAAGTCATTCCCTTGCGGGTTGAGTTGCAGCTGGTGCAAAACCAGAACCACTCCACTTTTCCAGTCGTCCCCACGTTGTTTAGGATACTTCCGTTGGCAGCGTGTTGAAAGCTGAGAGAGAAAGCAGAAGGCGGCTTTGTGTATGTCGGAGCAGCTTGAAACCATAGACACAACACTAGGAAATGCTTTCGCGTTCAGGACATGTGTCAAAAATGAAGTATTTTACTGCATTATGACTATCTAATAACCCTGCATTGACTGTGAAATAATGCTAATCAAATAAGCCAGCATTAAAGAGAGTATCAAACACTTTATGATTTGGACGATCAAAAAATCTAGAAATTCAAAACATTCACTGTTTTAAATTAATTAATTAATTAATTTCCCCGAAAGACTTTTGCATTAGATAAACTAGGTGTCGGGATGCTCTGGAAATGGTTAAGCTAAAACGCTTAAATAACGCTTACTGCATTTTTATCTCCAGTTGTGAACCGGTTTATTTGCCTATGAAATATTGAAGGCATCTGTTTTTGGGATGATAGGTTAAACACTGGCTGATTTACTGGAGTCTGATGGGGATTTAATGGCCGTTGCAGATTAGGAATCAACAACAGGCAGTAGGAACGTTTCTGACGATCCAGTTCGCATCTGGTTTTAGAAGTTCTTTCACAAGAGCAAAGCTACTGATGGTGAAAACGGAGATGAATGCGAGCTTTGTGAAAGTATGTGTAAGCCTTTTTTAAAGAATTTCATAAATGTGAATTTCATTTCTATTGTTATCGAACGTCTTTATTATAACATCGCAGTCCTGTTATAGTAGATATGTTCGCTGAGTTTTAAGACTTCTTATTGTCTTGGAATTGTATTGGATTTTTTTTTGCAAAAAACAAACAAAAAAAAACACAGTAATAAAAAGTTACAGACAAGGGCATGATAAATCGGCCGATGTGCTTCGTGAATCTGCGTCCGAATTCACAAAAATATCGTAAGAAAGTCATTATTAGATGTGTTGGGTTTTTTTTCCAAAATTATCTTATGATTTGTTTTGTGCTTTTTCGCAAATGTTCTTTTAAGAAAGAAAATTTAAAAATAAAAAAGTTCTGATATTCTAAAAAATTGTGTTCTTAAATATTTTTATTAACCCTACGACGACCTCATCTTGGTCTCAGACTGGAAGAAGTTTAGAAGGTCAGCTCTAAAACGGTTGGTTTAAATAGTTGAATTACAGAATTCATGTCTAACTTAACAGAGCACACTGTTCTTAAAGTACTGTTTCCCTCCTTTCCTTCTCCACTGTACAAATTTGAATGAACAATAGAAAAATAAAAATGTGAATTTAATGCGAAGAAAACAACAAATATTCTGTTAGTTTCTTAATTATTTTAAGAACAGATTTTTTAAGACACTGTTGGTTTGTAAGAAGCTTTTTATGCTGCGTTTTACAACGACTTATTAACGACGCAAAACACATGATTCAGTAAAATCTGTGTTAAATGGAGGAAAAACAGAATCCAGCTAGACGTTCAAAAACTGTTCATAAACAAGAGCTAGGAAGGAAAAACAGTCCATCTTGGAAAATATAGAAACTGTGGCATGACGTCAGAAAGATGTTATTTTTTCGAATGTAGAAACTAATACTTTACAAACCACCAACTTTTTAAAATGTAATTTAATTTTGCTAACGTAGACAGTAATTCTGTAAAAAAACTATTTAAAGTTATCATTTTTGAAATATTTACGTTTTAAATTTTTTGGAATTATTCTTAAGATAAATGATGAGCAAAATTTTTTTTAATGTTTTTAAAAGAATAATAATTTACGTAAACTTTTATTTTAAGTAATCTTACATTTTTTCAGTGTTAATTTACGAAAATAAGCACAGCTACTAATAATTTCTGGTGGTGTTATGGAATAACTCTGAACGTTTTGGGAGGAGGAGCATGCCTGAAGCCCCTCCTTCGTAATCTTCGTAACGTCCTATAAATTCCATCTCTACCTTGTTCACGTGTCTACGGCACGTCTGCGCAACCCTCCACCACCCCGTCACCTCCTCTATTATTCCTGGCTCCACATATCAGAGGGGGGACTGGCTCCTACCACCAAGCAGAAGCCCCACCCACCCAAGGTGAAGGTGTGGTCTGATCTCCCTAAAAAAACTACCAGGACATATCTCCTTGGTGAATAACGAGGGTCGTCCTCCTGAACTTCGGAACGATTTTATCGTCAGTATCCTACGTCTTTTGTGAATCCTGTGACCCTGGACCCCTCATCTCCTGTTCCATCTGCTGGTCGGGGTGTGAAGGTAGCACTGCGATTCCTCATGCTGTCGTTACGTCATTAGTCATGAGAAGTGGGGCCACGTCGGCCGTCCGTCATTAGGAGGCACCGATGTTACTAAATAAAAATCGCAAAACTCGAGCTGGGACTCAATCGGAGCGACGAGCCGCAGGCCGAGGGGCCCTCGAACCCGCTCAGATGTTCTGCCAAATCCCTGGTTCTTCAGAATGGGGCTCTGCTGGGGATTTTTCTCTCTCGTACGAAGAGAGGGAGATCTGCACGGTTTTCCAGACTGAGTGATTCGTCACGCAACGAAGTTCTGGGAACCACATTCCCCTGTAATTCCCTTGCGCAGATGCTCTGGGCCTCAGTGAGCAGTGAACTGTTTGGTACATGTTCCCTACCTTACTTTTACAACAAGCACTGAGGCGTGCTTTGTGTTTATTGTTATTATTATTATATATATATATATATATTTTTTTTTTTTGTTCGGAATTATTTCGTAAATAATCACAAGAATCTGTTCTGACGTCTGTACAGTCCAGCTTAGCGCTAATGGACGGCCATTCCCACCACTCACATAAAATACAATGAGATTTTTGAAATTCCAAAGGCATAATAATAAACAATAATGAGATAATAATAAACACAACATGAAAAATGAATAATAATTAGTTGTGAATTAGAATTAATGAGTGGCGGGAATGGGCTTCCATTGAAGATCCAGCAGGTGCTGGTTTTGAGCTTGTTCACACGTTTCTGCTGACCACTTCTGACATGTCATCACAGCCCATCATGCGCTGGTAAAGCAGCCTACTAGAGTCACTCGTACACACACACACACACACACACACACACACACACACACACACACATACAGCAGATCAGCTATGAGCGTCCAGCGTATGTGAGCAGCACCCTGTAGCGCTAGGCGGAGGTCAGAGCCACTAACTGCAGCACGTGGAGCCGGTGGACGTCCTCCGCTCAGGTCGGTCAGTGGTCTTTTACTGCGTCTGGTCAGTTTAGAGTTTAGACCCTCATAGTCAGGCCTGGCTGTGTGTTTTTGTGTGTGTGTGAGTATGTGTGTGTGTGAGAGTGTGTGTGTGTGTGTGTGTGTGAGGGCAGTAAAGGGGTGGCAGAGGTGTCGGGCTTAACACGCTCTAAAATGCTGCTTCCCTTTTAGTGGTCAGTCACCTCAGCAGCTAATCTATCAGTTCCTATCGTTGAGTCCTTAGAACGGCGGCTGTTAGTGTGTGTGTGTGTGTGTGTGTGTGTGTGTGTGTGTGAAACTTTGATCCGGCTGTCTCTCGAGGCTTGATGTGTGTATTCCCACTAAACAAAGCACATTTTCAAGCTTCTTCATGGTTTATTTACGAAACACGAAAGCTGAGATGTTAACCGACCTCCCGCCTGAATGTCCCGGCACACACACACGTGTGTGTGTGTGTGTGTGTGTGTGTGTTTTATTGAGGCAAATCAAATTTAACGCTCTGAAAAAATCACGTTGTTTATTATCGTATGTCAGTTTTTGCACAAACAGATGAAAGCATCAGGATCGTTGAGGTAGTGGTATTCGCCAGCAGCAGGTGGGCTTTAAAAAATGATGTGTACAGCGTAAATATTTCTGCACGGGGTTTATCACCTGTCTCTCCTGATCGAGTATCGCTACCCTAAATCATATCAGTCAAATGAAAACGAAGACTGGCTGAAATAAACGCTGCTGCTGCTTGTTGAAGGCGGTCTAGCAGACTTACAGTGAGGCGTTTACGTTACAGCTCGTCCCACTGGGCTTTCAGGCTCCGCCTAAAACCCAAACAAACAAACAAACAAACAAATAAACAAACAGTAGCTTTTTTTTTTCCCAAAAAGGCAACTTTACACTAGAAGGAAAAACTGAACTTTCAATGAAAGTCAGTGTAGAGAGATTTGAATCCAGGTCATTTTGAAACTGCCAGATTTAGATGATGTCAGAATGCCAAAATTTGTGGCTGCAGCAATAAATATATATATATATATATATATATAACCTGTACTTAGTTTATATACAGTATACGTACTTTAGTTTAGTTTAGGCTTGTTCTTAAACCTGGACTGACATTTGTATATGTATATGTATATAATACATAATACCACTCATGAATTTACATATATTTGTTATACATAACATATATTTATATATATATATATATAATAAAAAAATATACAGTAACTATAAATTATACATAACCTGTACTTAGTTTAGTTTAGTTTAGGCTTGTTCTTAAACCTGTACTGACATTTGACATTATGTGTAACAAATATATGTAAATTATAATACAAAATATATATTTATATACATATAATAAAAAAATATGTATGCATATATTACAGTAATCATATATAGAAACAGTAGAGCTTTAATGCTCATTATATATATATATATATATGTATGTATAGAGCAATACACTATATGCATATATGCATATATATATATATATATATATATATATATATATATATATATATATATATAGGGAGAGAATATAGATATGTGCGTGTGAGTAAATGTGTAAACAGGCAGTTTACGTACATGTGCATGATTAAACATATATATTAAATCACTATATATAGTAAATCATGATTTTATATATAGTTATGTAAAAGAATATATAACAGTAATCATATATAGAAACAGTAGTATATATATATATATATATATATATATATATATATATATATATATATATATTGAATCACTATACATATACTGAATGATGATTTATATATATATATATATATATATATATAGT
The DNA here is from genome assembly GCF_030463535.1 of Salminus brasiliensis. NCBI lineage: Eukaryota > Metazoa > Chordata > Actinopteri > Characiformes > Bryconidae > Salminus > Salminus brasiliensis. The sequence continues at coordinate 2,459,622 of NC_132902.1, read as the reverse complement.
CTAGTAATCATTTATAGAAACAGTAGGGATTTAATGCTGATATATATATATATATATATATATATATATGTGTGTGTGTGTGTGTGTGTGTGTGAGTGTGTGTATTTTAAGGTTGCTCACTCATTATTCTTACAGTAGGCAACTTAACCTCACATCTTGACCTACATTTTGAACCACAGGGCAGTAAATGTGCTGACCACCGGTAAAGAGTTCAGAAACCGCAGCTTCAGCTTCAGTCTGCAGAAAGAAAATCAAACAGCAAATCAAGCGGTTGTGCGGCGAGGGCTCTGTGGTCAGATAGGGTCAGAGACCTGCTAAATCAGCCAAGCCGAGTCCAGGCGCGGAGGTTAGGAAGAGGAGCGTAGTACGAGACGCTTGATGATAGATCCGGAGGGGCTCGTGTGAGACCCCGTGAGGGAGCGTGTCTGCTTCACTGCGGGTCAGTTATTCTCATGCTGAAAGGCTGATTTGTCTGTTTGTGGAAACGGTCAGACGCGGTGAAAGAGCTGGCTGTAAAAGCTCGTTTATCACGCCGTCGACTGTCTTCACAAAGTGCACTCAGAAAGGGCTTACACCTAAAGCGTGGTTCTGCAGTTAGGGGAGCTTTTATGCCCCCAGCTTATAAATTCAGTTTTAATTATAATTATTATATAAAATATGTTAATCATTTTATTCTAAAATAAATTAATTTAAACAGGCATGACATGTCTTATTGATTACATCATAAAAAAACACCAAAATAATTGAGATTTCCATTTTTTTATGTAAAAGCTACTTTGGCCTTGTCCCCAACCCAGACTTTCAAACTATTCTGCTCCAAAAAATATAAAGAGTAAGTCATTCATTTAAAAAGGGTGTTTTTTTAAATAATCATTTAAAAGGACACTGTATGTAATATTTACATCCATATCTGAACAACAACATTTCAAAAATCTGATTTTGTGAATTAAAAAAAAAACATTAAAAAACAGACATAGCAGAACTCACCGTTTTTATAACCTACACTCTTTCTCAGCCGGGTCATTTAAATGTAAGTATGTTCACATCCTCAGCAGAGACACACTTCTGTACATTCTAATAAAGCATGATTACTGTTTATGTGCATGATGTAAAATATTGCTGAAAAAAACATTAAATATAAACTGTGTAAAAGTAATGCTATTATATTATATTTATAAAAACTGAAAGAAAAATAATATAAATTATAAATATTTGAAAATAATATGTGCATTGAAACCAGGAGTGTCTAAACTTTTGCACAAGACTGTAAATGCACAAATGTTGTGACTGACATGATGAAAAGGTCACATCACATGATGTAATAAACAGGTCACGTGACTGTCATAATAAAAAAGATCATTGTAGTCATTAAAGAGGTCAAGTTCCTCACCCGAGAAAAAGGTCACGTGACTGACTCATTAAAGAGGTCACGTTCCGTACCCAAGAAAAAGGTCATGTGACTGATTCATTAAAGAGGTCGCGTGACTGATGTGATTAAAAAGGTCACGTGACTAACTCATTAAAGAGGTTGCGTAACTGATGTGATTAAAAAGGTCACATGACTGATGTGATTAAAAAGGTCACGTGACTAACTCATTAAAGAGGTCACATGACAGTCAAAATTTAAAAGTCTCATGACTAATTTGATAGAAAGGATCATGTGACTGATGTGATAAAAAGGTCACGTGAGTACTCATTAAAGAGGTTGCGTAACTGATGTAATTAAAAACTCAAATAAACTCATACTAAGGTCATGTGACTAATGTGATTACAAAGGTCACATGACTGATGTGATAAAAAAAAAGGTCACGTGATTGATGTAATAAAGAGGTCACATGACTGATGTAATAAAAACTCATACTAAGGTCATGTGACTGATGTGATTAAAAAGGTTACTTGACTGATGTAATCAAAAATAATAATAATAATAATAATAATATGGATGCCCCGTATTAAATTCTAAATGTGTCACTTGACGACCTGGCGTGATAGAAAAAGGTAATGTGACTGATGTGATAATCGTAATTTTTTTAAATAATAATAATAACAATAATAATAATAATAATGCATTACTTGACCATTACTGACCAGAGTGTTCGTCTCGCTTGTTTACGGCCTGAAAATAGACCCAGCCTCGCTAAAATGACTGTTTCTAAAGGAGGAACGTTTCTCTCAGTGTCTTCCCTCGGGCGTCCAAACTGATCTATTCCCCGGCAGTGCCAGTTCCACATAGCGCTGCTATAAATACGGTCCGCATTAAACAGTCGCAGGAGGGCATGCCAGTCTGGGCCTTTCTAAAACTAGCGTAATTGAATTTACGCGTGGAACTGCTGCGTGATGGAGATCGCTCTGTATATCTGCACTGTTCCTGTAAACGCGCTGGAGGTGTTACATCAGGACTCGCTGTTCAATTTAGCGTGAAGCTAGATCTGTTTCTGGAAAACCAGCCCACCAGGATACACGGCATTGGACCACGGCAATGGGCCGCACCGAAGTTCCTAAACATTTCAGTCTAATTACGATGAGCCCTGCCAGTAACATGAGCTTCTGGGGGCGCATTAGAAGGACAATCTAGAGGCCAGCGGGCTGAACCGTAAACAATGACAGTTACTCCAAGCGCAAATGTCTGAATCTCCTCTCTAAACCACAAGGTCGTGGGGTCGCAGCCCTCGCTTCTCGTTTCTATTTCATCCCTGGATGTTCCTTCAAATAATTAAACGCCTGTTTACCTCACATCCCTCGCGCCTGAAGGCCTGCTGGAAATATCTGAGAGATTTGACACCTGGATCTTCTGCGCCTGTTCCTGCATTCTGAGAGCCGGGTAGAGACCATATTAGCGCTGAACTCTGATCTGGGCTGCGCGGCGTGTCACGGTGGTATTTTAGGCTTGTTAGTGGGTCACGCTGCATGTTGAACAGAGCGAGGTGTGGAGCACTACCCAGCGTCCTCTGATAAGACGTTAGACCTACAGCTGGACTACACCGCTAAACATAAAGGTTCTACAAAGGGTTCTTTTGATATACCATACCATTGCTTCCATAAAGAACATTCTTCTCAAGTCTAAAAAAGATCTAAAAAAGCTAGCAGGCCTAGCGGACCAGCCTAGAAGACAGGCTGTTTGTCTGGACGGCCTGAGGGTTACATTTAGCCACAAGTTTTAGCTAACAAGTATCTGAGCTTCTGAGAGAAGATGGTAGTCTTAGGTAAGCTGAGGTTGAGTCTCCTTGGGGAAGTGGTGTAAAGACACACCGTGGCATCGCTACTGCGGTGTTAGCATCAGTCCTGCATCGTTAGCTGCACTACTGAGCCACTCACTGCGGTAGTTACGAGCCATGTCGATGAGGTCCAGGGCCTTTCAGATCTAAACACTATATAAATATGTGTCTTTTACCAGGCAGGGTCACAGAAAATTGACCAGTCTACGCAGCCAATGGCGGTCTGGCAAAACTAGGCCTGCTTGGTTCTTTTTGTTGTTGAGAGTGTAGGGTGGGGTTCAGCAGAGTAGTCACTGGGTTACTGATTTTGAGGAGGTGTCAATTGATAATACTGATAGCTGATAATAGTCCTAATAATATTGACTTGTGAAGTCAAATATTTCAAGTCAAAGAAAGAGCTTTCCAGATTCTTATCAGGTGTCTTTACATATTTAAAAATGAACATTTTGTGAGTTTTAAGATGTTTTTCTAGTATTTTTTGTTCCTCCAGTTTAGCCTATTTTGCTCAAATAATGATGGAAATTGAGCTCTTCAGATTTCAGCAGTTCTGATTAGGGATGCTGGAGGATATTGGTATCTGAAACAGCACCCCCCCCACCCCCCGGACAAAAAATGAGTCGCCTTGTGTGTTTGAGGTGGCTGTAACATCAGGCTCCTGCAGATGGCGCTGCACAAGGATGATGGGGCTGTGAAGACCTGTGGGGTGTGGTGGACTGGGCTCAGACATTGAGAAGAGTGTAGTGCAGTGAGTGAATGTCTGGTTGCATGAGTGGAAAATGGGTCGCAAGGGAGACGTTTATGATTAGCAAACTGCTAATTGCTACCCTTCTTATATTCTAGATGTATTATTATTATTATTATTATTATTACTATTATTGTATTTATTCAATAGCTGCTCTTTGGGTGTAACAGGGACCTTGAGATCTCAATTCAGATCGGTATCGGATTCCTGATCGGGACAGGCCTACATTAAAATATCACTATTAGCAAAACCAAAGACAAGTTTGGTGTCTGATGTGTGCTTTTTTAGTTTAGAGCGGTAGATGCTAGGCTAACGTTGCTAACAAACATTGACGTTAGACTGTCACCAACCTCATCTCAGTGAACATACGCACACAACATCTGGCCTCCATCTCGTCCTCCTCAGCAGTTTCTTGACCGTTCCTCACAATTCTCACCGCAGGGCTCCGGAGCAGGTATCAGAATATCCATGATTATCCAAATTTTCCGATGAATTTGCAGCCAAATATGGTTCAAATTCCAATCCCTGATGCGCCCTGAGATGTAAATCGAACCTGCTGGCACCCTCCCATCTTTCACACATTTGAGTAAGGTCATACGAAGTGCAACACTACACTGCCGCTCCGACCCGGACATGCGGAAGCATCTGTCTAGAGGCCCGAGCTGATTTGTTTTAGGCTAATTAGGCCACAATATGTGTCAAACTGCTGTTGTTTGTCAAGGCTTTTATGTTTCTATCTCTAGCCTAAACTAAATAATCAATAATGTATAAACAAATCAATAAATCATATATTGACGATATATATCAAATATTATGCAGAAAAAATGAGAATACATGTGCAGGCAAGAATTATTCTACAGTTATACGTAGGTAAAAGTAAACAATCATGCATTTAAACCTATGCTAAAAGGACAAAAGTATTGGGACACCTGCTCATTCATTGTTTCTTCTGAAATGAAGGCTAATAAAATGAGTTTCCTTTGCTTTTGTTGGAGTAACTGTCTCTACTGTCCAGGGAAGAAGACTTTCTGCTAGATTTTGGAGGACAGAAGCATAAGTGAGGTCAGAATGTTGGACGATCCACGCCTGGCATTAGGCAGCATGGTGTCAATAGTAGGTTTATTAGGTTGATCTGCTCCAGAGAGTCCTATTCTATTGGCAGTATTTATTTCTCTACAGGGACTAGACAAGCTGTGTGTGTGTTTCGGCAATAGCTTTACCGGAATGCGTAAAAACATTAATTAGAAACGGTGTCCACAAACATTTGGACAACAAGGACTAGCTCAGTGAAAAATCTCATGAACATGACTGATCACTGATCCCAGATTCAGTCGATCAGCCAAGGCTTGTTTGGTGTCCGACGAGTGCTTCTGCAGTCCAGAACGGTAGATGCTAGGCTAATGTTGCTAACGAACACTGGAGTTACGTTGGTCAGTACGAGGTCTCCTTCCGACTCTCGTGTCCCGGAGCAGAACAGCTGCATGGTCCTACAAGCGGTACAGCCCTGTACATTGCTGAGCACTGTGTCTCCCCCCAAGTAGGGCTCGCTTTTTTGCATGTTGTCAAACGCATACTGCAGCTAAGATGACCACATTGCCCCAGGAATGGTGTTAAATATTTGCTAGCACCCTTTACTGGTTAAACCGAGACCACCCCCGACCCCCCAGCCCCTTCCCCCCCCTGTTGATGACATTTGGCACATCTACTACTTGAGAAAAGGTGCATTTCCTGAATGCCTGTGCAGCTTAAGTAGTTCTCATTCAGGCAGGCTGTTGCTAGGTGGTTACTAGGTACAATTGTGGTGTTGATTTTTTTCTAGGTGGTTGCTATGGTGTTGCTGTGGTGTGGCTTAGTACATGGTTGGTACATGGATGGTAAGGTGTTTGCTTCGGAATCCTAGATGTTTGCGAGGGTGTTGCTAAGTGGTTGCTAGATGGAGGCTACAGTGCTGTTGTGGCATTTCAGGTGGTTGCTGTGGCGTTGCTAAGTGGTTGCTAGATAGATGCTACAGTGCCGTATTGGTACAGTGTGGTATTTCAAGTGTTGGCTACATTGTTATGTAGTTTTTTTTTTTGGGGGGGGGGGGTTGTGTGTTGCTAGGTGGTTACTAGGTAAAATTGTGTCTTTGATTTGTTTTCTAGGTGGTTGGTATGATGTTGCTATGGTGTGGCTTAGTACATGGTTGGTACTTGGTTTGTGGCTATAGCGTTTAAAGGTGTTTGCTATGGAATCCTAGATGTTTGCAATGGTGTTGCTAAGTGGTTTCTAGATGGAGGCTACAGTGCTGTTGTGGCATTTCACGTGGTTGCTGTGGTGTTGCTAGGTGGTTACTAGATAAAATTGTCTTTGATTTTTTTCTAGGTGGTTGCTATGGTGTTTTGCTGTGATGTTCCTTAGTACATTGATGCTACAGTTCCGTATTTCAAGTGGTGGCTACATTGTTATTTAGTTCTAGGGGGGTATGTTGCTAGGTGGTTGCTAGGCAGGGCAGATGCTATGGTGTTCCAAGGTGGGTGCTATGGTATCTCATGTGTATGCTAGGCTTTCCATCGCTGTGCAGAAAGCGTACATTCGGTCAGAAAGCTCACAGTCAGGAGCGTCGAGCAGTCTGGAGGAGGAACGGTGTTGATATCTCGAGTTAGCCAGTAAATATATAGATGAAGCACTCAGACTCTGGCCATATTGTGTTTACCCGCAGAGGTCAGACCGGGTTTATGATATTTTGAAATAATCCTACGTGAAATCTAGCTGTCAGTAAATCTCTGTGTAGACCGCTCCTGCAGTGAGGTGTCATTGATAGATTACAATTAGTGCAACCCAGTATGAATGCCGAGAGTGTCCTTTCACATGCCTGCGCCTCATGCCTCACCATGGCTTCTGAGCAGCACTGTATCCGTTATCACTCGGGACGCTGACGGATTGCCTTCGGTGCGTCTGAAAGGGTTCGTCATCATACATTTAAAGACCTGCGCTCTCGGACGGGCCACGAAAAAGCCCATCCTCGAAACCTTCGTTATTTACGAAGAAAAAAAACAACAGCAGGAGTCTCTCTGAAATCTCCCAAGTTCAGCCCAGGGTACCAAACGACAGATCGCTGGGAGCTTTCCTGTCGCTGGGATCAGCGTGTTAACTTTACGATCTGGAAATGGGCCTACAAGTCCATATCATAACCCCTCACGCCTCCGACACCTTAGCGCTGAGGTGTTAATCCTCCTCAAAGATTCGGTTGCACAAGTGGGAGACCAGTGGTGCTCCGATTGTGGTCCCTCACGGGACTGGTCCCTCGTGAACATCTGGAACCAGTTACCAGTGTGGACTGAATCACACTTTGCAGCTGGATTGAAATCAATCCTAAAGCCTGAGAGACGCAATCAGATAACCTGACCGCCGGGGGTACCGGTCACCCTGAACGCTGTCTCGAATATGAAGCCTGTCCTCCTGTCCTCATGGTTTGTGAATAAGGCAATCTTTTCTTTATATAACCACGATATGCCGTTGTGCTAGCAGAGGGGACGTGTGATGAGAAGGGAGGACAGCATCAGGGTTCTGGGCATGCTTTGATTGATAGCAGCGTGTGGTATAAATTTAGCTAGCATGTGAACACATTAATCAGCAGGAGAGGAACAGGCCACCCTGGCAGATGGGGACACCGTCCAGGGTGGCCATACTCTCGTCTTCACCGAGATCATGCTTCTTTAAAGCTATGTCCTCTTTAAGTCACCCTCAAGATGGATCCCCACACAAACGTCCGATTATTCCCTGCTGTTTTTCCCAGGCAATTGACTGACGTTGAGCTCTTTGTCTCCTTGCAGCTCTGCCTCAGGAGATAAGCTTGATAAGAAGGCGGTCCCTGTTGGTGGAGCCCTCAGCGGGGGTGGTCAGAACCTGTTGCTGAGCCCAGCGAGTCTACAGCTGGCCCAGCTTCAGGCCCAGCTCACCCTGCACCGCCTCAAACTCGCCCAGACCAGCAACACTGCCGCTGCCGCTACCGTCCTCAACCAGGTGCTCTCCAATGTGGCCATGTCCCAGCCACTGTTTAACCAGCTGAGGGGCTCCAGCATTGGCCAGGCTCATGGAAGGGGCTTCCCTTCTGCGCCCATCTCCTTTCCCCCTCCCGCCCCCACCCTGGGAACGCTGGTGGGGGGCGCGTTCACGCAGAACCATGCTGGGATCAGACTGAACCACTACGCCGGAGTTGGGAGCACGAACCAGAGCAGCAGTCCGCATGGAGAGTATGGGAAAAAAGCTGGCACGTTTCAGACAGACGCGGATCGGCGTATGCAGTTTGGGTTCCTAGGAGGGAATGTACCGGTAGGTCCCAGCAAACCGGGCAACGCTGTACAGTACGGAGGTGCCGGTGTGCCGGCCAAGAACAGCACCCAGAGCAACTACCAAAGAGACTTCTACCCTTCCGACGGTCAGCAAGGGGTGTTTGCAGGAGGCGAACAGAGCCAGGACTCTGGGCAAAAAGAGCCCTGGAAAAACCCAGTGAGCTTCCCCAACTCAGGTAAACTGGACATGAACACTGGGACTGGGAGCAGTACCTGGTGCCCGGCCGCTCAGGGATTTGCTGGTCCACGAGCAGAACTGTACAACCCTGAGGAGCCCACTGGTGAGCCCAGGTTCAGCCCGGTAGGTGGCCTGGGCTTCGGCATTGCTGGGGGACAGCAGGGGTTTGGAGGATATCAGCAGCAACAGAAGGGTGAGGAGGGGATGGGCTTGACCCTACAGGCCCACCAGCTCAACGACTATCACGGGGTGACACCATCACACCTACCCCACCAGTGCACCATCTGTGAGAAGAAGGTTTACAACCTGAAGGTGAGTGAGCCTGTTTATTGTCCAAGTGTCGATCATAGTGTCGACCATGGAGGAAAGGAAATGGCCCGTTAGCTTCAGTCAGTGTCAGCGTGATGAACCTGGATGATCCTGTTTGCCCCTTTTCGGGGTCTCTATTATGCAATCTTCAGGTGTGGAAAGGTGTTGACCCTTCTCAAATAATCTGGCCTGTCCAATCTAAATCTAACCTTAAGCCCTTAAATCAGAGTGAATTTCAGCTCACAGTTTGCTCACTTAGGCACATTTCCCCACACAGCAGGAAGAAAAAAAAGTTTGTGGACGCCTTTTCAGTCTGGAAAAGATTAGAAAAACATGTGTAGGGACTCCAGGGACCAAACTACAAGTAAAGCTATAGTGATTGGAACAGTATGCAATCTTTTCATGAGTAGGCAGCCTCCCGAAGTGTCTCCAAGACCAAGGGAGTACAAACACCCGGGAACTGACAAAGAACCCCAGAACAACATCCGAAGAAGCAGACTAAGTACTAGGACAGTGTGTTGTGGATAGATTAACCTAAAGTGTAGCTTTTAGACAGACATGGGCCACATCCGTCTGGAACGAACCATTACCTGAAGCAGAAGCGCAGTTGGGTCATGCAACAGGACAATGACCACACAGATATATGTAATGTAAATGAGCTTCCACTATGGCCATCAGCAGCCAGAGTCTGCTGGGTGGGTAGATGGCGCCCTCTCTCCCCACATCACTCTTAAAGCGACGTTGGCTGGCACAGAGCTACGAAGGGGTGGGTTAATTGGCAGCACCAAACTGGGAGAAAAAGGGGGAAAGTATGGGATGTTTGGGATGGCCTAGTCAAAGCACAAAGCACACGGCCTAAACCCGGTTGCCATGTTGTGTCTAGACCTGAAAGGTCTGCAAATGTCACTGAGCTGAAGCAGTTCTGCAAGGAGGAGCGGGCCAAAATTCCAGAGACACCGATCGACAACTAAAGCCAGTGTTCGGTTGCAGTTGTTGCTTCTGCTGCTGCTAATGGGGGTGTAGTCGGCTATAGGCGTAACGTGACAACGACACGTTCACAGAGGAGAAACCGGGAGATTCGGGAGTTGAGAATTGAGGGGGTCAGGGCCCTGTCTGTCTTCTTCACAGGAATGAACTTCAAAGTACGACAGGGCCCGTTGTTTTTTTTGTTTTTTTTAATATGTTAAGTGATGGCTAACGCCTGCAGCTGCCGCTGCAACCGAGCTGAGGTCATGCAGCATACTTAATCACAGCACCTATTGTTCCCAGGTCTGTGTGAAACCCCGAGAGCAGCTGGGCTGTGGAAACTAGAGGCAGGCTTTAGTGGCAGGGCATGCAGCCCCACATGCACTCGGTTCGCTGGGAGTTCCTGGTCTCCGGGCTGCGAATGTGTGCTGGGGTCTCTTTAACTGGCCCGACTGTGGAATCTTGCACTCGGAAAGGAGGATCAGGGGAAGCTCAGTGTTGACTGACGGACTGTGTATGTGTGATTGTGTGTGTGTGTGTGTGTGTGTGTGTGTGTGTGTGTAAATGTGTGCGCCGTGTTTTCAGGACTGGGACCAGCACGTGAAGGGCAAGCTGCATCTACAGAACCGGTCGCTCTACGTCGAGGGGTGAGTAGTGATGCTGAAATCCGCCGTGTTTACCGTTGCCGAAGCCGTAAATCAGCCTGGGGACGTCATCTGTGGAAGGAGAAAGGGGTTGAGCCTGACAGTTGGTGACACATGGGGGGCTGTTACGGCCTTGGCTAATGTGGTGTGGACTGGGGATATTTTTAAAGCTCCTATATGAAACTTTTAAACATGCTTTTACCGGTTCATTAGTGAAGCCAATCGCCCTATTAAAAGGGAGGTGGTGTTTTATTGGAGCCTCATGCTCCATTTACAGAGGCAATGGCCTGAATCTGAGCCGGGTCATAGGATATAGGCAGTCAGGCTGCTGTGGGATTTGGAGTCTAAAAGCAGTGCTGTCCCCCTCTCAGCCCAGCGGTCGGAGCCCTGCACTTTCCAGCCACGTCTGAAGGATGCCCCGGCTCAGCGTTGAATAACACCATGGCGTACTCGTCCGCCGCCGGCCAAGGTAAGTCAGCAAACGCCGAGGTTTTCCCTGGCCGCCGCGCACCCGAGGGTGTGAGGTGGAACGAGAGCTATGAGGCTCAATTTTGAGACAAGGGTCTATTTTTAGGGCCGCCGTTCTGCTCGCAGAGGGCGCGTGTGGACTGTGGGATCGCTTGGCGGACAACGTTTATTAATACCAGCGGCGGAGTTGCTTTCATAATGCCGGACGCGCCGTCCTAGAAAACGATTTTTGACCGTTCGAAAAGCCTCGGGCGCTCGGCTGTAAATCATAGTGTGCTCACGGCAGGCAGGAGACAGTCAGCGGCGCACAGTTTCCGTTAGGTAGGTGGCAGCGCAGGGACTGTTGAAGTTGTTGAAGTAGATCTCGGGTTTGACTTGAGACCAGGATCGTTCCACGCCTGAAGCCGCGGACCTTAAATTCGTAGAACCTCAGAACGGATTGCTTGTAATGATTAGTTGTCCCACTTTTCACCTTTCGGTCTGTTTTCTTTTTTGTCCACAGATGTTCCAGCTGGAGGTGCCTCTTATTTACCAGCTGCAGCTATGAAGTCATTTCCTCTCTCGGGGGCGGGATTTACCTCGCACCAGCCAGGGGCTAAGGTCAGCCATGGTTTTGTCATTGTTATTCTGCTGTCCGTTCCTATAGCGCACACCTGAACTCCGCCACAATGGCGCAATGACTAGCACTAGCTTTCCGAGTCGGGGACGTGTCGACAAGAAAGTCGTGGCGTATTTAGTAGTGGCGTTTACCTGGCATCAAGGTCTTCGGATCAGATCAGATTAGATTAGATTGTCATAGATCAGATCGTTCGGTTAAAAATAGGTCACTACTTAGCTTTAGGCTAAGGACTGGATTGGTTATCTGTCGATACTTAGCATTATGGTATTCAAATTAGATTGGATCAGATTGGATTGGTACTGGAAAATATTTAGCATTCGGGTACTCAGATAAGATCTGAATCTGACGTTGCTTAGTATCAAGGTATTCAGTTCAGATCGGATTGGATTGTTATTGGCCAGTAGTTTAATATTAAGGTGCTTGGATCAGATTGGAATCAGATAATTCTTCGAATTAAGGTACTTGGATTGGTATTGGCCAATACTTAGCATTAAAGTACTCAAATTAGATCAGATTGGGTCGATATTGGACAATGGACCAGATCAGATTGGATTGGATCAGATTGGTATTGCCAAATTCTTAGCACTAATGTACTCAGATCAGATCTGTATCGGCTGATACTTAGCACTAATGTACTCGGATTAGTTTGGACTGAATTGGTATCAGATGACTTTTAGCATTAAGGTACTCTGCTCATATCGGATTGGACTGTTATTGGCCAATAGTTTAATGTTAGGGTGCTTGGATAAGATTGGAATTGGCTGATGCTTAGCATTAAGGTGTTTGGATTGCTATTGGCCAATTCTTAGCATGCATAAGGTACTCAAATTAGATCAGATCAGATCAGGCAATATTGTACAATGGATCGGATCAGACTGGATCGGATTGGATTGGTATTGCTCAATTTGTAGCATTAATGTACTCAAATCAGATCTGTACCAGCTGATAGATACTTAGCATTAAAGTACTCGGATCAGATCGGACCGTATTGGTATCGGCCAACACTTGGCATTAAGGTACTCGGATCAGATCGGACATTTGTCTTCCTAATAGGAGTCACTGAGGCACCAAAGCACTGCTGTTGCTACACTGCAGCCTGCAGCATGTCTCACTGGGGTATGCTTCAGAATTTTTGATGTGACCTGTAAATCAGACGAAAGACGCATGAGTGTTATTTTTTCCCGCCGTAGCCTTTGATGTGTCGGTGGTATTTAACATTTTGTGCCTAGAGCTTTAGAAGCTGGCGAAGCTTCTGGCCTCTGGATGTTTGGAGCATTAACTCATATCTCTATATTCCTCCCCCTTGTTTAGCTCACTGGCTCAGAGCCTGGATTGATCTGTGTTCATCAGACTACTGGGCCGCTGTACTGACGGACAGATTGCAGGCCACTTATTGCTGTGGTCTAATGCTAATTACATATGGCTGCAGGACACTCATCACCTCGGACAGTGCATGTCAGAGACACGTGGCCTGCATTATCATTAACACACATCCACCCGTCCCAAGAGTTTTAGCGTACTTTAAAAATGCAGAGCCGGGGTCCGATCTAAACGGTAAGCAACCTCAGCAATCAGGCGGTCGGTCGTGTGCTGCTCGGCCTGAACTGCAGTTGTCGTTCCCGCTTCGAGGCTGGAATGGGATGGGAATGCTTTGGGACAACTGCACTATCAGGTTTTGTTCCCGGCGAACAGATCTCGTTTCCATACAGTTTTCTATGGGTCTTTTTATAGCCTTTGACAGATGAGATTATGACAGATTTGCCGAGTAGCAGGAACTAATCGGAAAAAGGCCAGATTAGACAACCACAAACACAAGGAATTAATCCGATCTAACTTTGATCTTGATTGATTTGCTTCGTTTTGAAACATTAACTCATTAAAAAACCCATCCAAAGGTTTAGGCAAAAGCCAAAAGTTTGTGGACACCCCTTCTAATAAATGCATTCATCTAATCTAAGTTGCACTCGTTGGCTAGAGGGGTATAAAGCCTCCGTCAGCTTTGAGCTGTGGAGCAGTGGAACTAGCCGGTGCTCCATCCAATACTTCTAGGATGAGTTGGGATGTGTTGCTCTTGTTGCCGAATGCAATCAAATCAAATTCTCACAGCAATGCTCCTCCCAAATCTAGCAGAAAGTCTTCTTCCCTGGACGGTAGAAACAGTTACTCCAACAGAAGCAGGACCAGCTCTTTATAAAAGCCTGGATTTCAGAAAACGTGTGCAGGTGTCCCAATACTTTTGTCCGTATAGTGTAATGGAACACAATATTAGTATATCTATTCATTAATATTATAATTATGAATCATATTTTGTGGTGATGTCACAGATGCAAAGCTGCTAATCTGCTAATTCTGCTAACATTGTGCGATTGAGTGATGGGGGGAGAGGAAGGGTCATCCATGACCCCTGGGTGGAATCTGTCCTAGCTAAGCTAGCTAAGGTTCTCCATGAAACCCGTCCCTGTTTATTTTGAAGGACCTATTGCTGCAGTCCCTTTGCGGTGGTGTAAAGGAGGGGTTGGCAGGTGGAGCTCCAGTTTTGGTAGGAAACCTTCAGAAGCGAGGCACGGGCTCGAGGCTTCCACCCTGGGGCAGAGGAACAGGTGCTGAAGGACCTCCACCCAGCATTCTACCTAGTAGGCAAATCTGCTGGAGCTGTCGAGAAACCCAAAACACACCAGCCCCCCCAAACCACCTGCTCCGGTCTTCACGTTACACTCAGGGAAAGTCAGCGACCAGATGCAGGGTCTTTTTTTTGTGTGCCCCTTAATCGATATCTGAGGTGGGATTGTTGGGGAGAGGGTGCCGACAGGGCGAGATGCTGTTCTGCGTGACTGTGGACATGCTCAGTGTGTGGCGAGGTCTTTTTTTAGCTGATGGGGTGACGAGCGCTTTCCTGCGTTTCACATGTACGTGCGCCGTGGGCTGGATTTGGAGGGTCACGCGCTAGCCCCTTTCCGCTGCGCTTTCAAAAATAAGAACCGGCCGAAACACAGGTCACTAGAACCCAGGGTTCTAGCTGTAGGTCATTTCCCACCTGCTTGAAGGACAGCGTGGGCTATGGCTGTGTAGCTAATACTCACATTAATGTCCTCACAGATAAGACGATGTTAGCTTGCTGTGTAGCTAATGCTAAAACAGCTAAAACTATGCTAACTAGCTGTAGCTTCATGTCCTGTGGGGAAATTAGGGCTAGGATTATGCTAATTAGCTATAGCTTCATGTCCTGTGGTAAAGTTATGGCTAGGATTATGCTAACTAGCCGTAGCTTCATGTTCTGTGGTAAAGTTACGGCTAGGATTATGCTAATTAGCTATAGCTTCATGTCCTGTGGTAAAGTTATGGCTAGGATTATGCTAACTAGCCGTAGCTTCATGTCCTGTGGTAAAGTTACGGCTAGGAATAAGCTAATTAGCTGTAGCTTCATGTCCTGTGGTAAAGTTACAGCTAAGATTATGCTAACTAGCCGTAGCTTCATTTTCTATGGTAAAGTTACAGCTAAGATTATGCTAACTAGCCGTAGCTTCATGTTCTGTGGTAAAGTTACAGCTAAGATTATGCTAACTAGCCGTAGCTTCATTTTCTGTGGTAAAGTTACAGCTAAGATTATGCTAACTAGCCGTAGCTTCATGTTCTGTGGTAAAGTTACGGCTAGGATTATGCTAACTAGCTGTAGCTTCATGTTCTGTGGTAAAGTTACGGCTAAGATTATGCTAACTAGCCGTAGCTTCATGTTCTGTGGTAAAGTTACAGCTAAGATTATGCTAACTAGCCGTAGCTTCATGTTCTGTGGTAAAGTTACAGCTAAGATTATGCTAATTAGCTGTAGCTTCATGTTCTGTGGGAAAGTTACGGCTAGGATTATGCTAACTAGCTGTAGCTTCATGTTCTGTGGTAAAGTTACGGCTAAGATTATGCTAACTAGCCGTAGCTTCATGTTCTGTGGGAAAGTTACGGCTAGGATTATGCTAACTAGCTATAGCTTCATGTCCTGTGGTAAAGTTACGGCTAGGATTATGCTAACTAGCTGTAGCTTCATGTCCTGTGGGAAAGTTACGGCTAGGATTATGCTAATTAGCTGTAGCTTCATGTCCTGTGGGAAAGTTACGGCTAGGATTATGCTAACTAGCTGTAGCTTCATGTCCTGTGGGAAAGTTACGGCTAGGATTATGCTAATTAGCTGTAGCTTCATGTCCTGTGGGAAAGTTACGGCTAGGATTATGCTAATTAGCTGTAGCTTCATGTCCTGTGGGAAAGTTATGGCTAGGATTATGCTAACTAGCTGTAGCTTCATGTCCTGTGGGAAAGTTACGGCTAGGATTATGCTAATTAGCTGTAGCTTCATGTCCTGTGGGAAAGTTATGGCTAGGATTATGCTAACTAGCTGTAGCTTCATGTCCTGTGGTAAAGTTACGGCTAGGATTATGCTAATTAGCTGTAGCTTCATGTCCTGTGGTAAAGTTATGGCTAGGATTATGCTAACTAGCTATAGCTTCATGTCCTGTGGTAAAGTTATGGCTAGGATTATGCTAACTAGCCGTAGCTTCATGTCCTGTGGGAAAGTTACGGCTAGGATTATGCTAACTAGCTATAGCTTCATGTCCTGTGGTAAAGTTATGGCTAGGATTATGCTAACTAGCCGTAGCTTCATGTCCTGTGGGAAAGTTATGGCTAGGATTATGCTAACTAGCTATAGCTTCATGTCCTGTGGTAAAGTTATGGCTAGGATTATGCTAACTAGCTGTAGCTTCATGTCCTGTGGGAAAGTTATGGCTAGGATTATGCTAATTAGCTGTAGCTTCATGTCCTGTGGTAAAGTTACAGCTAAGATTATGCTAACTAGCTGTAGCTTCATGTTCTGTGGTAAAGTTATGGCTAGGATTATGCTAATTAGCTGTAGCTTCATGTTCTGTGGGAAAGTTACGGCTAGGATTATGCTAACTAGCTGTAGCTTCATGTCCTGTGGTAAAGTTATGGCTAGGAATAAGCTAATTAGCCGTAGCTTCATGTCCTGTGGTAAAGTTACAGCTAAGATTATACTAATTAGCCGTAGCTTCATGTCCTGTGGTAAAGTTACAGCTAAGATTATACTAATTAGCCGTAGCTTCATGTCCTGTGGTAAAGTTACAGCTAAGATTATGCTAACTAGCTGTAGCTTCATGTTCTGTGGTAAAGTTATGGCTAGGATTATGCTAATTAGCTGTAGCCTCATGTCCTGTGGTAAAGTTATGGCTAGGATTATGCTAATTAGCTGTAGCTTCATGTCCTGTGGTGAAGTTACAACTAAAACTATGCTAACTAGCTGTGTAGCTAATGCTGATGTTATTAGCCTCATTTATGTGGTAAATTTGTAGCTAACATAATGTTAGCTGAATGCGTAGTTGATTCTGATGTTATTAGCATAATTTTTCTCTGGTAAAGTTGATGTCTTATTTCTATGGTAAATGTATGTTATTAGCTTCATTTGCTGTGTTAAGGTTGCTGCTAAGGTGACGATTGTTAGCTATGTAGCTGATGCTGGTGTTATTAGCTTTATTTACTATGGCTAAAATTATGTTAGCTGGATGTGTAGTAAATGCTTATATTATTAGCTTAATGTTCTGTGGTAAAGTTATAGCTTAGATGGTGTTAGCTTGCTAATGCTGTTATTAGCTTAATTCGCTCTGGTAAAGTTACTGCTTAGGTGATGTTTGCTAGCTGTGCAGCTAACAATAATGTCATTAGCTTGTTGTTTCTGGTAATGATGAACATCATGACCTGCTGCTTGTTCCCTGTGGATGTTGGACTCGAGGTTCTAGATTCAAGGACAGTTGAACGGCATCTCTGACCAGGCTGCCAGAGAGCTGAACCGCTCTGAACCGCGGGGACACGAGCGGTTATATAAAGGGTCGCTACGGCCAGTCTGATATGTCTAGGGAGCATAAGCTAACAGGATAGCGCCGGTGGCAGTTAGCCGTGTGTGTGCACGGGTGTGTGTTTTGAAGGCCCGCCAGTGTGTGTGACTGATTGGTCCTCACGTATGGAATGTATGGAACATGGTCCGGGATTAGGGCCGTAATGGCATGACCTTGTTACGAATGCTGCTACCAAAAAGAGCCCCTCGATGTAATTGGCACCCGCGGTGCGTACAGGTGCTTTTTACTGTAGCGTTAATGACGGCTGCCAGCAACCGTGTCCGATTGCGTTGGGCCGAGGTGGACGTTGGGATGCGTTTAACTCCAACAAAAGAAAAGTTCTGTCGGTGTCTTTTCGGCTCAGTTATTTACGAGCGCTGTCTCATCGGAGACGCAAACACACTGCTCACACGCTAATGTTAGCTGCTATAAAGACCACCTGTCCACCCGGCAGCTGGCCGGCCACAACTCAGCTCCGCTTTTGCTCGAGCCCTGTGAGCTATAGCAGCCTGATATAGACAGATAAATCCTATTGTCATCTGTGACAGAGCCCTGACCGATATACCGTATACCATATGTTGAAATTCATGCTAATTTTAAAAAGCTAAAAATTTATACGATCAAAAAATGTATGAGGCCCTAATAGTTTACTGGCTGGAAACTGGGTGTAGATATTTAGATACTGTATGATCGTCTGTCCTCAGTTTTCAGATAACAGCAGAAACTTTTTTATATATAAAGTTTTATAGAAATACTAGATTTTGCTGTAATTATATAAATATAATTATAAAATAAAAAAGTAAGAAGTATTTTAGCAAAAACAATTTAATTCTACTGACCCCAGATGCAGTCAGTCAGCCAAATATTTGTTTGGTATCTGATTTGTGTATATTTAGTGTAAAACAACAGATGCTAGGTTAACTTTGCTAACAAACAATGGATTTGAACTGTCACCAATCGCATCTCCCCAAATAAACACCCTAAATCCTAACTGATTTCGTAGAAAAATCAAAAGATCCCTTTTCAGATAACAGTAGAAACTTTTTTATATATCAAGTTTTTATATTTTTTATATTTTTAAATACTTTATTTTGTTATAATTAAATCAATATAATTATATTATAAAAAAAATTAAGAAGTATTTTAGCAAAAACAATCTAATTCTACTGACCCCAGATGCAGTCAGTCAGCCAAATATTTGTTTGGTATCTGATTTGTGTATATTTAGTGTAAAACAAAAGATGCTAGGTTAACTTTGCTAACAAACAATGGATTTGAACTGTAAATAAACATAAACATAAAACACCCCAAATCCTAACTGATTTCGTAGAAAAATCAAAAGATCTAATTGAAAAGCAAAAAGTTGAACAGAAAGTGTGAGTAGACGTCTTTTAAAATTGTTTCTTTTTGTATTTATAGACTAGAGGTTTATAAATCCATTTACATCCATTTAACAAACAAACAAGGAATCTGAAGCGTTTTGAGAAACGGGTTGAGAGACTTTGAGCTTTGAGTTTACAGAGATAAGATTTTGTCTTGTTAGCAGTGTTAGCCTAGCATCTCCTGTTGCTCAGTTGGAAAATGATACTTGAACAGCTGGTGGTTTCCTCTTTAGAGGCTGACATAAGTACATGGAAGCATTAAATTATGTATGAAATGAGCTTCATATAAAACAATCCAATTAAAGAAACAAGAATAACAAAAGAAATGTAACAGACATTTTCATGTCAGAACCATCATGCAGATAAACAGCGGTTATATAAGTTAGTACATCAGTTGGAGTTTATTTATTATAATGCTAATTTCAGATTTCTAAAGTCCAAATGAACATTACAAACCTTACTTAAATTATCTCATTTTTATGATTATTGTTTTTCTGCAGTATTCGATAGAGAGTATTTAATTAGTGTATTTTCTAATACTTGTCTTCAGTGAAGTTCTTAAAATAAAAATTGTTTTTTTGTAAAAACTTAAGATTTGGCAATTTCCAGTGTTACTTTTAAACAATAGATGCCTTCACCTTTTTATGTTTTATTATCTGAGTCACTTACAATAACATGTTCTGTAACGTAAGTAACAATAAACCTATTAAATTCACAAATTACAGAAAACTGAAAAACATTTTGTTGCGGTCACACAAAACACAAAAACATTTTCTTGTATCTCAGTTTTTATAGAAACGCTCCTAAATTACATGGAATAAAAATCTCTAATTTCACTTCCATTAATAGTATGGAAGTTTTTCCCTTCTAATGTAAAGTTGCCATTTTGGAGATATATACAAATTATTGCTGTCACCAAAAGTTACAAAAATATAATTATTTTAAATACATTCAAAGTATATTTATTTTGCTTTACAATATATAACATGAATATAAATATATTATATTCATATTATAATATATGAATATATATTAACTATTACATTTGTTTTATTATATTAGGGAATATTAATGTTATATATCATATAACAAAATAAATATCAACATATTTTGACAAAATAAAAAAGTGGTGAATATAGTTTTACAACATTATATATATGGTAAATAACTTTAAATATACTACATTTAAATAAATATTGAATATATTCATGTTATATATTGTAAAGCAAAATAAATATATTTTGAATATATATAAAAAATTAATATTTTTGTAACTTTTGGTGACAGCAAACAATTTGTTAAATACATGTGTTTTAAATATGAGCTCCAACAGTCTGACAACAACATGAACGGATTATAAAAAAAAGTAAAGCTGAGGACGAAAACCAACCTTTTACACATTTATCTTTAGGATTTGCATTAAAATTGATGAATTATTTCATTTATTAAATAAATTATGGTTAATAATTCAACCAGGCATCATTTTATTAAAAAAAAGACGTATCAGAACTTCATGAGGATTGGACCAATAGAAATGTTGAACGCTGGGGGGGCTTAATACCCCTCTAGCCCACGCCTGACATTAGTTTAGGCACATAATAGGCTCATGGTGTTTATGTTTAGGGTCCTAATCTATTGGCAGTACCTCTCTACAGGGAAGTTTGCCGGACTAAATGTTAACCTCATTTTGAGATTCAAGGATGTGGAGAGCCGCTGATTGTTGGTGTCTGTACTTTGCTGTAGGTTGGTTGGGTGGAGGTATCGGGGGTGAGAGTCCAGGAGTCATGTTACAGTTCTAGGAGAGGTCAGTGGATCTTGGCAGGACGAGCGGAGGGGAATCTGTGAAAGGCCGTGTTCAGCACCTCCGTACTCCTACGAGGACATTCGCTGATCCCTCTCTGAGCTCCATCTGGATAAACAAACAGGAATGGCGGTTGGGAGAGAGCGCCGCTGTGTCTTCAGCCTCTTCTACCATTCCACTCCAGCTCTCATTAGGCTCTTATCCACAGCCGGGCCAGTCGGGGCTCGGGTGAACATGCCTTGAACATGGATTTGATAGCGCTGGCTGACGGTATTACGGCGTGCGCTGACTGCCAAGCGAGCTGTTCAGATAACAGGGTGTGTAACAGCCAGGAATCAGTATCAGGATGATCTGCCAGCCGGGCCTTAATTGATGCTGCTGTGTAGAACAGGTTAATCTCCCCAGAGGCGTCACAGTTTGAGGCGCCGGCGTTCTGGAGCCACCACAACACCTTTAAGATCTTTAATAAAGATAAAACTGTTCCACCAAAAAACTACAGAAAAGTAATAGATAGTTTTAAAGATAGATATAGATATATAGATATATAAAGATAGATATAGATATAGATATAGTTTTAAAGATAGATAGTTATAGATAGTTTTAAAGAAAGAATAGTGACTAGTCTGATTCTTAGATAGTTGGATTAAAAGATTAATAGAAAGCTTGAATATTAAAAAGTATTATTCATTGATTAACAGATGGTCTAAATCATTGACCATTAGAGAGTTGTTGTATAAGTGTCTAATAGGTAATCTGATTAATATACAAGAAGATTCCTAGATTAATACATGGTCCGATTCCTAGATTAATAAATAGACAACCCCCATATTAATAGAGAGTCCAATTCCCCTATCATCTGTTGAATTCCAACGAACATCTAACTTCAATTCCCAGATTAATTGATAATCAAATTCCTAGATTAATATATAGTCCAATTCCCATATCAATAGATACACCAATTCCTAGCTAGAATAGATGGTCCAATTCCATAATTAATAGATAGTCCAATTCTTAGGTTAATAAATAGCAAATTCCCACATTAATAGATAGTCCAATTCTTAGGTTAATAAATATCCAGTTCCTAGATTAATAGACAATCAAATTCCTAGATTAATATATAGTCCAATCCCCATATTAATTGATATTCAAATTCCTAGATTAATGGATAATCCAGTTTCTAGATGAATAGATAGTCCAATTACTAGATTAATGGATAGTCCAATTTCCATATTAATAGATTGTCCTATTCCTAAATTAATGTATAGTCCAATTACTAGATTAATATATAGTCCAGTTTGTAGATTAATATAGAGTCCAGTTTCTAGATGAACAGTCCAATTACTAGATTAATATATAGTCCAGTTTGTAGATTAATATAGAGTCCAGTTTCTAGATGAACAGTCCAATTACTACATTAATATAGAGTCCAGATTAATATATAGTCCAGTTTGTAGATTAATAAATAGTCAAATTCTACGATTAATAGTCCAATTACTACATTAACATATAGTCCAGTTTCTAGATGAATAGTCCAATTACTACATTAACATATAGTCCAGTTTCTAGATGAATAGTCCAATTACTACATTAATATATAGTCCAATTTCTAGATTAATAAATAGTCCAATTCTATGATTAATAGTCCAATTACTAGATTAATATATGGTCCAGTTTCTAGATTAATATATAGTCCAATTGTTAGATTAATATATAGTCCAATTTCTAGATTAATAAATAGTCCAATTCTATGATTAATAGTCCAATTACTAGATTAATTTATGGTCCAGTTTCTAGATGAATAAACAGTTAAATTCTACAATTAATAGTCCAATTACTAGATTAATATATAGCCCAATTTCTAGATTAATATATAGCCCAATTACTAGATTAATATATGGTCCAGTTTCTAGATTAATATATAGTCCAATTCCTAGATTAATAGTAAACTTCCTACAGTAATATATAGTCCAATTCACAAATTAACATGATTAATAGTCTGATTAATAGATTGACACTTTATGTCCTGCACATTTCTCTGTTTGATTACATTTAGCGCTCTATAAACTGTATTTCAATTATTTCATGTTTTACTTCAGATTATAATTTGTATTATTTTATAAACACATTTAAAAATAATGATAATTATTATATACAATATTTTTTAAGTATTAAATCTTTAAATTATTTTTTACACATTGTGCAAGCATGACTGTAATCATCATTATTATTAGTGATAGTGATGGCAGTAATAGTTACTGCAGTAGTAGTATAATTTAATAACAGCACTATGAACATGGATGGCATGTGTTTGTGGTCGGTCCGTCATTAACCTGTGAAGATCTGGCCCTGGATCTGATCTCCCACACTTTAGTAGCCTGTCTCGCAGGCCGGCCATTCAAAACTAATTGTTCTCTTATAAACCAAGAGCATAAACAGCCCGTTAGCCTCTATTTCTGTATCTGTTTACGATAGTGAGCCAGACGTGACCTTTCCGATATACAGACACAGCGCGATGCTGGCATGAAGCCGCTAATAGAATTATCACTGAGCCATTCTGAAACCATTAGCGTTGGGTCGAGAGCCAGTGCACGGCTAAACACGGGCACCCGACTCCCAGCAATCAGCCTCGTATGGATTAGCCTTGAGTTAAGGAGGCTGCTGCAGTAGCCTGAGCGTGGCTTGCTTGCTGTATGTTGGTGTAATTGCACTTTTGGGGTGGGGGGGGGTGGGGGGGCGACCTTTTCTGCAAACTCTGAGGAGATGCTGTTGTTGTTGTTTACTCTGAATTTAGCCCAGCATTGCCCAGTAGCAACCCCACGGCCCGCAGGTCTGCTGCAGCAGTGCATTCTTAAGTATAAATTGCAGTTTGAACGCTGACCCTCGCCTTTGACCCCTTGAGTCACATGTGCTCGGCCTCCACCCCCACCCCCTCCACCACCATCACCACGGCATATGCTGCTGTCAGTCAAATCTTGATACTTCCTGACCCTACGGCGT
Source organism: Salminus brasiliensis (assembly GCF_030463535.1). Lineage (NCBI taxonomy): Eukaryota > Metazoa > Chordata > Actinopteri > Characiformes > Bryconidae > Salminus > Salminus brasiliensis. Next base: position 2,436,079 of record NC_132902.1, on the reverse strand, counting down.
GGCTCAGCAAGTGTAAACTGTCTTAGCATTGATTCTCTAATTCACGGCAGCGGATTCTCTTCAAATTGAGGCTGGAAGGCTACTTTCTGGGCAGCCTGTTCAGCAGTGACCTCTGGTCTTTAGCTACCTCTGAAAATAGGTATTATTTTATATAGAAAACTGTTTATGTTATTGTTTGGTGTATAAATAGTCAGTGTGTGAGTTAAGTTGGGGTGACAAATGCTCAGATTTGCATATTTACCACCCTGTTATTTGACCTGAATTCATTTAAACTAACAGCCATCGGCAAATGCTGGACGTCTGTCTATGAAATATTTACATAGACGGTCAATGTAAATGAGCTGAAAGGCCTCACTTGAGGCTCAGTTTATAAATATCAAATTTGAGTATTACATTTTGTAAAATATTATAAATTATCTAGGTTATACATCAAATTGTGCATGAACTTAATGTAAACAAACAATATTTAAACTATCTATCTATTAAATGATACTTTTCTCTGATTTTTATTTAAATAGTATGAATTCTTTAATAAATAAATTCTTTACGGATTTTAAAATACAAGCCAGTAAAACCTGTATGATGTGATACTGTGATACTGGTGTAGCACACAGTCTTACATACGATTAGTATGCTAACTATGGCTGAACGATACTGGGGCGAAAACTGACATTACAATAGTGTTTTTACTGCGATATTTATCGTGAAATTACAAAATGAATTTCGTAAATATTTACTATAACAAATTAATAATCCGTCTATACAAGACTGGAGTCAAATAAATGATATTGGGCAGATACGCTCTACCTCTGGTTGATCCGTCAGGGAAAATTAAAGCTTAATAAAAATGATAAAAATAAAAAATGTAATAAAATTAAATAAATAAAAAATTCCTTTTGCATTAAACAGCGAAAAAAGTTTAATCAACGTTAAAGCAACGTTTAATTTAATTTGCCTTATACGACAGATATATTTGTGAAGCTCGAATGCTAACGATGCTTTCCAAATCCTTTTAAAGTTGTTTAATTTAAGACGCTTACCTAAATTTACAGTAAAAACATTTACGAATTTGCTTTGCAGGTTTTCGCCAGCTTCCGAAATGGCCACTAACATATCGCTGCTGTCCAATGGAAACCACGTATCTCCATTTTTGTCCATTTTTAATTTAGCTTTTAATTATTTCACTGTGTGAATAATTCTGGATGAATGGACCAATAGAAATGCTTGAAATGACTTGGTCTGATTGGACTTATTTCCCATTGACCTTCATTCAAGGCTAAGAATTCCAGCCATCTCTTAGGATTAACGTAGAGCAGGTCATGCCTAATGGATACGTGAGCTTCATAGGGACCCTCGCTTCACCCGAATAAGGTCAGATTTCCACGCCCCTAAAATACACTGAATTTCCAAAAGGCTGTAAAACACAGTTCAGTGCCGGCAGGTCAAGTAAATAAGCTCTGTTGCCTTGACGTGAGATCACTGCACCTGCTGAGCTTTTGTTTTTTCTGCAGTGTAGAGTCGGGGCATGCGGCCGGGGCTGGGTTTCATGGTCAGACATCTGACATGAGAGTGGATGAGATCATGTCCAATCTATTAATGGCCTCTATGTCTGCAGCGTTTGACAGCGTTCCTCTTGTGAATGTGGCCCAGCTCCGTATGACTAATACTGTTGATGTCTGTTCCCACCCTCCCCCCGTCTGTTCCCTCATACCTGAGGCGGGGTTGTGTTTCAGCGCCAGTAGGGGGCGTGGGTGAGAACCCTAGTCCAGATATTTCACACAACAGAGAGGCCCGCTGTCCGATCTAGAGTCCGTTTCTCATATTAACCATTAACGTTACAGACAGTCACAACACATCACAGCTCCAACCCCACCCCATCCCCGCGCTGCGTCCTGCATCACGTCCCCTGTTCAAATCCCACCCGAAAACCAAGACCCCAACTAATCTCTCTCCCTCCTTTCTTCCCCCGCAGTTCCCCCAGCGTAAGGCGACCCCCGGGCGCGTCGTCCATATCTGCAACCTCCCCGAGGGCAGCTGCACCGAGAACGATGTCATCAACCTGGGCCTGCCCTTCGGCAAGGTCACCAACTACATCCTCATGCGCTCCACACATCAGGTACGAGGTCCCGGTCCACATGAGCACCCTCTTTGAGCAATGCTGGCTGCCCGGTGATGCCAAATTTGACAAACGCTCCTAGAATAGTGGGGGGTGGGGGGCTACGAATGGGTGGGTTACCTGGCAGCACCAAACAGTTGTGATGTAGCTCACTTTTGGGAGCTGGACCATGCCCTAACTCCTTGTACTGGTAATCCTCCACCTCCTCCTTAGCCCTACGTATACCCTTCACGCTCACTTCACCTCACCCCCTGTCTCCAGCTCACCTCGCTATGCGTCCATCACCAAGCCTCCCAGAACTCCAGTCTCAAAGCTCCGCAGGCGTGGTCCATACTCGTTCCTTCTGACCCCACAGGTGGTTCTTCTATGGCTTCCCTCAAAAGCCATGGGCTATCACCTCCTTTCAGGCCTCTAGAGTTCTCCCCTCAGAGACTGGAGAGTAGAAATAGAGAGAAGCGTCATGTGCTGAACGTTCTGTCTCTTTTCATTTCAGAGCACATGGATGATGTCTCACTCAGCCTCTCCTTTTTCATTTCACAAATATCTGATAGACTTTTTCATTACGGGCTTTTAATGTCCCACAGATCAGGTTCGGGGCTCGGCCCTAGCTCCACACCGAGCCCCGCTTGTAACTGTCTGCGTGATTTATGACGCAATGAAAACCAATGCACCGAAAGATCAATTTGACATGTCATTTTAGTGTGTGTGTGTCTGTGCTAACTGTAATTTTCCATCAGGCCTTCCTGGAGATGGCCTATGTGGAAGCAGCCCAGGCCATGGTGCAGTACTACCAGCTCCAGCCAGCGAAGATCAACGATCAGAAACTCCTCATCCGCATGTCCAAGAGATACAAGGAGCTGCAGCTGAAGGTGATTGGTCGTTTCGTTGAGCGTTCTGTTGCCACACTGCTGCTAGTCTAGGTTTCAGCTCATTTGGAGGAAACACTCTCGGTGTCTTGGATGACGCTGAGCCCGGGTATCGAACCCACAACCCTGGCATCAATAGCTCTGAGAGCTCTGACCGCTGCTGAGCCACTACAGCAGGATCTTCTACAGCAGGATAATGACCCTAAACACACCTCCAAATCCACAGGGTACCGAGTTAGGAGGCTGAAGCTGAAGGATGTGCCATGACCCTCCTGCTGGTCGGCCCTCCCCGAATCAGTGGCTAGAATCAGTGGACCCGAGAATCTCACACAACTAGAACTAGGCCTTCCCAAACAGTTGGCTGAAGAAGCTTAGCACTGTTAGCGATACTAGTTACTAGATACTGTGGACACTACTGCTGTTACTGTCTACTGTTAATGTGCGGTGCTGACCAGTGAAATGCTCTCCAGCATATACAGTGACCATGCAGGGTTCTGATGTGAGTCCAGATGCAGAATCTCATCTATTCGTTTGTTCTTCGTTGCAGAAACCAGGTAAAGATGTGGAGTCCATCATCCAGGACATCAACTCTCAGAGGGAGAGAGAGGAGATGCAGGAGATGGATCGGTAAGATGGCATGATGCTATTGGCGTAACAGCACATACAATCTTTAAAGGTACTGTGGACTGTTCACCTCAAAGCTCTGTGTGTGTGTGTGTGTATGTATGTGTGTGTGTAGGTACCTGCCAGAGCGAGCGCGCTCGCGCAGTCCGATTAGTCGCTCCCTGAGTCCGCGCTCTCACAGCCCCAGCTTCACCTCCTGCAGTTCCACCCACAGCCCCCAGGGAGCGCCCTGCCGGCAGGACTGGATCAACGGCCTGGGCCCGCGCCGGGGATCCTGGGACTGGTCGTCCCACGGGCGGCGGGACGAGGACCCTCGCGACAGAGACGAGTGGAGGAACGGCGAGGACGACAGGCCTAACGGCCGGCTCCCCGAGCGCAGGAAGCCCTACCTCAAACCGGCGGAGCGGGGCAGCCCGCGCATGGATGAGCGGGGCAGGGACTGGTACTCCCGCGGCAGCCCCCAGGGGCCGCCCTTCTCCTCCTACCACCCCCCCATGGACGACTTCTACAAGAAAGAGAGCGCGTACAAATCCGACAAGGCCCTTCGGACGTCCCAGCACCAGAGACACGAGGGCAAGTCCAAGAAAAGGGAGGGCGGGGACCACCACAGAGCCAGACACTCGGAGTCGGAGCTGACGGAGGACGCGGGCTCCGGCAGAGCCGCAGAGGAGCGAGGACGCAGCAAGAGGACAAGCAGAAGACAGGAGCGAGAGGACAGGGAGGCAGAGAACAGCGTAAGATATCCAACATCCTATGCTAAGAGCTAAGAGAGGGGCAGCTGTGTGTGGGTGTGTGTGTGTGTGTGTGTGTGTGTGTAAGAGAATGAGAGTCTGACGATGTGCTTGATCTGTGTGTGACCTGCAGAAAGAAGCTCCTGAGCATCGAGCCAAGGACAGATCGGCTTCTCCCCACAGCAGCAAGCCTTCTGAGCCCCCCGAGTGTGAACGGGGTAGAGAGAGCGAGGTAAACACACACACACACACACACACACACACATTATTACATTAAGTTATTAAGTGGACCTCAAGCTAAATGTAGGATATTGGCCCTTTTCTGACACCCAGGTGGAGGAGTGGGCGAGCGGGGACGAGACGGAAGGCGAGTGCTGGTACCCTAAGAGCATGGAGGAGCTGGTCACGGTCGACGAGGTCGGAGAAGAGGACGACTCCATCATCGAGCCTGACCTCCCTGAGCTCCAGGAGGAGGAGGAGGAGCAGCCAGCGGAGAAGCCCACACAGCCCGCCTCGAGCCCAAACGCCAACCCCAGCGCGGAGGCTCCAGCACCAGTAGAGACGACCCCGGAGGAGCTTCGACCACCTCCAGACGCTGGCCCGGAAGACCCTTCCAGCCTGAGTCGAGCCGAGTCCAGAGAGCCCTCCGTGAGCAGCAGTGCTGCAGACCAGCCCTGCTCTCAGCTCTGCCTGTTCCCCAGCCAGGAGTTCAAGGCTGCCCTGGAGGAGTCCTGCCCTGCAGAACCGCCAGCCTCGTCAGACAGCCTGCCCAACCACAGCAGCGCGTGCGAGGTGGTGTGTGAACGGGAGAAGGCTGCGGACGCAGAAACGGAGGGCGAGTTGGGGGGACCGTCTCAGCCGGACAAGAAGGACGCTCAGAACGTTGAGGAGAACGAGAGTAGAGGTAGCTTCACCAGACAGACCACAGCAGAAAGCGTGGCGTCAGTGAGGTCAGGATGTTGGATGACAATCCCCACCTCATCCCAAAAGCATTGGATGGAGCACCTTCATGGAGTTGCGTAATACCCCTCTAGCCCGCAGCCGGCATCAGTCATGGTGCCGGTAGGTTCATCAGGTTTATCTGCTCCAGAGAAAGAGGGGTATAAAGGCCCTCATCATTGATCATCCATCATCCTGACCTCACAAACGCTCCTGTCGCTGAATGCAATCAAATCCTCACAGCAATGCTCCTCCAAAATCTAGCCTGAGTCAAGCCTTCTTCCCTGGACAGCAGAGAGTGCAGTTACTCCAACAAAAGCAGTAGAAACTCTGCTAAAATACCTTTGATTTCAGAAGAATATCAATGAAAAATTTGCAGGTGTCCACATACTTTTGTCCATATATATGTCTAACAGTGACGGAAATGTTATTATCTCTATGATTCCAGACACCCATAACTCCGTGCCTGCCCATTCACCCCAGAGGGCAGATATCGAGGCTCCTTCGCCGTCACGAGAGCAGGAGAAGATCGTCAGTGAATACAGCATCCCGCTAGGTAACTGTCCGCTGTTATGGCCCAGACTGGCCCAGACAGAAGTTTCGCAAGGGGGCGTGTGTTGGTCTTCACCCTCACTAGTGTCGGGAGTCAAAAAGCAGTAAGACTGGAAGGTACGGCCTTAAATACATGGCTAGATGAGCTCGCTAATCACAATACGCCTGGTCAGAACTGGGGTGAGAGCGACACCCGCAGGTGTGGAGGAGGATGGCTCCTGGGTCGTCTGTGTGAGGTGTCTTTTTTGTACCTTGAATCGAGTCACATTATCTGCTTATTATTATAAGGCTCTGTTGGCGCTGTATTTAGGTCTATTTTGGCTGTTATGCTGCATCTTGAGGAATCTGACATCAAGCATTGTTAGGCATTGCACCCCCTGCTGGGCTGACACACTCATTGCAATGTTTTTTTTGTGTTCCCTTGTGGACGGCCAGGCTTCAGACAGGCTTCTGGAGACCTACTTTTTCAAATGCATGCAGATACGTGTGGACGGGACCTTACTCTAAAGAGTGAGGACTAAGTATTTTTGTAAACCTAATCAGGTTCCTCTGCGGTTCCTCTGAGAGCTGTTTGGGCAGCCGTGGTCGGGGGCGCATTAGCCGAGCGGCGGGTGGGGGAATGAGGCTCGGACGTCAGTGCAGCACATGCTGTGTGGTTTCAGACTGAAAGGTGTGAATGGTCCCCCTGAGAGAAGAGCCTGTCTTCTCATTAACCAGCGCTTAAACAGCTGACGCGCTTACATCACAAAGACATACACACACACACACACACACACACCCCAGCTCAGAGTACACACACAGTAGCAGTCACAGGGGCGTACATGTGCTCACATACACAGACCTTCATACATAGGCATGGACACTCAAGGTCCCGTTGACGCAGATCCGAGCGCGATGTTCCCAGACTGACCACGGGTCAGCTGATTAGAGCCCATCACAGCCTCCAAATATCGCATCTCATCCAGTGAAAAAGGCTAAAATTGACCTCAGATATTGAGTATTTCTCTCATTTTGATCGTTGTAATGATTTTTTTGGGTGAAAGTGAAGTTATTTCATATTTTTGGGCAAATAATTTTGAATATTTCAAGAAACATAAAAGTAATAATAAACATATTAAAATTGTTTTACATTAAAAATGCACCTCAGAGTGCTTTAAAGAATAGCAGAAGAAGGACAGACATAAGTTAGTCAAGATAACGGCATAAAATTGGCAAAAATTACTATTATAATTAATTAATTAACAGCCTAATTGATTCCCGCTTCCAGGCAGTTGCTAGGTTTATGCCACGTGGTCCTTAGGATGACCCTGTTTTTGCTAAGTGCCAGCAGCACTATCCCGGGTACTTGCTGCAATGGTAGTTTTTTACAGTGGTATTTCAGGTGGTTGCTAGGGTGTTGCTAAGTGAGACCTACGCTGTAATCTTATAAGTTCCTAGGTGGTTTGCTATAGTATCCCAGGTGGTTGCTGTGGTATTCCAGGACTGGAAATGAATGGGTCTGCCAGCTACAGATCCTGAGAGTCTGACCTGTCCCTGTGTTTTGTCCCAGGTGTGGAGTTCATCGTACCCAGGACGGGCTTCTACTGTAAGCTCTGCGGCCTTTTCTACACCAGCGAAGACACGGCCAAGACCACGCACTGCCGGAGCACGGTTCACTACAGGAATCTGCAGGTATGCAGGATGCTGCGATTAGCCAATCAGGCCTGAGGTGGTCACCAGTCGGAATTAGGAACGGTCAGCTGGGTCAGATTTCCAAGCTTTATTAAAACTCTCAGCTCTGACAGCTTCAAACCTTGTGCTGAGCTTGAGGTCAAGATGAAATGTGGACGACCAGGAAGTGCTGTGGACCAATCAAATCCAGCAACAGACAGACGGTGCTATTTACACGACATGGACCAAAGTATTGGGACACCCGCTTATTCATGGTTTCTTCTGAAATCAAGGGTCCTAAAAAGAGTCACCAACCCACCTCACCATCTCCATCTCACCCTTGAAATGGTCCCAAAAGTACTGGCTAGAGCTCCACCATCACCTCCATCATTCCAGAGAACACAGTTCCTCCACAGCTCCTCTATGCCGGGGGACTTTATATACACCCCTCCATAGCCCTGCCTGGCATTATTAGGCAGCATGGGGTCGCGCCAGTAGGGTCATGTTGCCTCATGTCTGCTCCAGAGAGTCCATTCTGCTCCATGCGTTCATTAGAACATACAGTGTATCTGTTTCCATGAGCTACTGGTGGAGGTGGTGGTGGTGGTCCAGCGTCTCACTGACGTCATGACATCAGCTAGACATAAACAGAGAATCGTCCTTGACTGCTCCGATGACCTTTGTTGGGTATTTGTCAACACTGCATCCCTCCGTGTCCCGCTCTACTTAGCCTAGGTCGCTACGATCCAGACACGTAGGCACCAGGAAGGCCCCGCGTTGTGGGAGGAGAGCTTCTGGTTAATATTTATCTTCACCATCTGTACCAGACGCTGCGTGAGTCCCTCAGAGCGTGTGTCAGCAGTGTAAGATGAGTGGACTGATAAGGAACAGTAATGGCACGCTATGATACGGAGAGCCGGCTGGGGTTCGGAGAGAGATTTCATTACTCCGCCATCATCACACGGGCCGAATTACCGCCACATGCTGCTGTTATTAGTTATGACAAGCGTAGCTCGTCGAGAGCCCCCTTTGCCAAAAGAGGAGAGCAAGGTATGACTTATGGCAGCACATGTTCCTTTTGCCCCTCTGGGAGAAAGAGTGGGCGAGGGTGGGAGCGGGAGAGGTCGCCCCCTGCTGGACTGGGAGCACAGTTTGCAGTAACAGTGTGCAGAGCACAGTTTGCAGTAAAATGCAGTAATGATTGCCGGGCCATCATTGGCTGCATTGGGACTGTGGCATGAAATGACCTCTATTGTGTTTCCTGTAGCATTTCCTGTGACCCTGCCTGGTAAAGGACTCCAGCCTCGCCCTCGGAGCCTAGGTGGATGGAGCAATTTCCTGAGCTTGACTATCCACAACACAACAAGTAGATCTCTCACCAAAGCACCCCTCCTGAGATTCCTGCTACTCCTGAGAACTGCCCTAGGGCTAAAGCACCGACATGGATCATCTGAGCAGATGGCCGGCTCTGTAGCAGTCCACACTCACTGGCCTCCATCCTTTACTGTATTGCATCTTTCTCTCTCCAGCACACCGGGGTCAAGCGCGGGGAGGAAGCAGGATTGCGAGATTGCTTCAGCATCTGCTGGGATTAGAGCTCTGGGGGCGGGCAGCTGTTCTGTCAGTCAGCGCAGTTTGGTTTAGGAAGAGCGAGGACTCCTGAAGAATCTCACGGCCCAGAGTTGGAGAGAGGGTTAAATTACTGTGGTCGTGCCACCAGAAAGCATTGTGTCTCACAACTGCCGACGTTCAGGGGGAGGAGAACCGCAGCTGGCTTCCGGCTGCATGGGAGATCGGACCGGATAGGAGCGGGACAGCTGGAATTTCTTCATTAGAGAGAGAGAAAAAAAGAGAGAGAGAGACTTTAGCTTCTAGGCCAAACAAGAACGAGGAGGAACGGCCGCTCCGAAAGCTTGACCTTAGCCTGCCTGCTTATCTGTTCCATGATCAGCTGCCTTGTCCCCTAGTGCACTGGTCCTTACTGGCCCCCGGACGGTCCAGACGTTGCTCCGAACGTCTAAATGTCTGTCTAGATGTGTGTTTGTTGGACACCACCACCACCACCATGTTTAACAGTTGAACGGTTAAATGCCTCACCGTTACACCTGGTCCAAAAGAACCGCTGTTCTCTTCGCTTTCAGCTTCACGGCACAATACTGACCTCCTCCTCCTCCTCCTCCTCCTCCTCCTTGTTCAGATCCAGCCCTGCTTCGTTTATTGGTGTCATTGTGCTGGAAGAACTTTAGACACGTCGCCTAAAATACTCGATTACAGTCTGGCAGGCGGAGCAGGTGCTGGTACATGGAAAAGCCTGAACTCGGCAACGGTGTGATCGGATTGGTTTCGGACACCCTGCCGCAATGCAGCCAGCGACTTGTTGTGTCCCAGGCCTGTTGTATTTCATTTCTGTAATGCTATGCTATGCTTGTTGTGTCTCCGCAGAAGTATCTGTCCCAGCTGGCAGAGGAGAGCCTGCTGCACTTCCACTCGGATCCAGCCAGCACGGAGTGAACCCACCCAGGGCCTGGGACTTTACAGCCACCACCAGGGGGAGTCGAGTGGCGCTGAGCTCCACTCACAGCCCAGGAGTGCTTAGCGGAGAGGACGAGGAGAGAGAGACAGACAGAGCGAGCAGAGAGAGAGAGAGGAGGAACGTGAGAGGGAGGGAAGGCGGGATGGTCGAGGGATTGAGCCGGGGTTTGTTTACCACGGAGGACGAGGAGAGGAAAACGAGGAAAGCACTGGACTGAAAGACTGCAGGAGGGAAAGGAGGTCACGGAATGAGGCGTGACCCTGAAATCCTAAGAACCCAGAAATCTTTTGTTAGTAGCATGCTAATCCCACCGCCTTTAGTTAGATTTGGAGATGCTAGGCTAACGTTGCTAATGAACACTGGACGTAGACTGTCACCAATCTCATCTCTGTTTAATATAAACCCGAAAATGGCACTCGGACGGTCTCTCAAAACAAAGGCAAGACAAATCGATGTGATTCAGAAGTTTTTTTAAGCTTAAATGTTTAACAAAGGCCTTTTCAAGATGTTTTACTAAATGATTATTGTTCAAAAACCTGATCACAAACGATTTTTTTAAGCTAAGAAAGATTTTTGGCATGTATGCTGGATTGGTGACAGTCTAAGTGCAGTGTTTGTTAGCAACGTTAGCCTAGCATCTCCCATTTTAAACCAAAGAAGCACACTTCAGACATCAAACATGTCTTGGCTGATCGACTGCATCTGGGGTCAGGGATCAGTCGTGTTTATTTGTTTATATTTTCACTGGACTGACTAGTCCATTAAAGTAGCCAATCCCCGATCCACGAAAACATGCCACTGGATCGGTTCAGGACATCACAGGGGTCACACGGTCAATCGAAAGTCTCTTCAGCGCAATCTAAAGGGATGGAAGTCCACCAGCCTGTGCCTTTAGCGCAGTCCAGACTGTGTCTTCTTTAAGGGGCGGTCTGCAGAGGGTCTACTCTCCAGCCTGGCATGGTCTAACATGCCTGAAGGAACAGCTCAGCTGAAGACGCTGTAGTGGCTTTCGGTTAGGGAATGCTAAAAAACCATGGACCGTATTTTAATAGATCCGTTTTCCCATGATAAGTTAATCATTTTTTTAAGATATCGAGTTATATACCTTTTAAATTGTCCTCAGCAGCCGGAGTCCCAGAGAGCACAATTGGCCGGGTGGGTAGATGGCGCTCTTAAGCGATGTTGGCCAGCACGGGCGTCTGTTAGCTGGGCTTACGCTCCTAGGTGGACGCCTTGTACGCCTTGTAGTATGTGGGTTGCCATGGGCGACCTTCCGAATGAAAACTCTCCCACTAGTCACCGTGGCGACCTGTGAAGCAGAAAAACATCTGGTTGGCTGCCTTCCCCCCTGTTGGCTCATCACCAAGTCCCGCCTCTGCCCCCTCGTTCTCAACCCCTAAACATGCTTTTTTCAAACGTGCCGAGTGGGCGGAGCCTGCATTTACTTTGACCAGACAAGACGACCATCTTCCCCATTAGTGAATGGTGGATACAGATGATATTTGACCTCCATCTTTAACCGATCCGACAGTGAGCACACGTGCCATCGCTGAGAGGGCGAAGGGCACCGCACGGGTATCGAACCCACAACCCTGTAATTAATAGCCCGGTGCTCTAACTGCGCCCCACTGTTATCATCCATTAATAGTGTTTACAAAAAAACAGCAGTACTCACGTACCGATCCAGCTGTGCTCACTGCGGAAAAAACACAGCGCATCCAACAAGAGCCTCGGATTTACCGTGACCACTAGGGGGCCTGCGATGTGAAGCGAGGCTACATAACTCTAGATCTTAACACCACAAACTGAACTAGTAAAATACGAGTCCATGGCGTGAGCTCGAGCTTCCGGACCGCTGGATTGGATGTGAACGAATGTGGAGTCGCGATTCTTCTGCTTCTAAGTGCCTTTTATACAGTCAGCCTATTTTCTGTGCTCAGGTCAGGGAGAAAGGAACTCAGCGATGTCACTGGATACACGAGAACGTCGCCCCGCGTTTTTACGGAGCCGCTTTTTAAACGTACGACTTTTTTTTTTTTTAAAGAATTGTGCCGATGTTCCTCGGGACTCCGAAGTCCTGAATTCATGCTTATCACAGGAGTCGGGCCGGACGCAGATGAAGCAGGTTAAGCTTGGTTCTAGAAACCTCTCCGTCGGAGAGGGAGAGAGAGGCCAGGCTTTAAGCCCTGTACGTATCTGGAAAGCCGGCCTTCGCTTTTGTCAGTGCTGTGTATAATACCGCTCAGAAAGTAGCAATACTTGAACCGGACCATGCGCTTTATTTATGCTATTTAAGGAGAACTGATGTAAAAACGAATGTGAAGGGTGTGTTAGTGCAGTAGCTTATAGCAGCAGATTGTTGTTGTTGTTGTTTTTTTTTTTTTGTATAATATTAAAATCAGTGTCTCACATTTGAGACACATGAACTTTCTTTGAATATTTTGTGGGATGTTCTGGTGCAAATATGTTTCAATAAACAGTTTTGAGAAGAAAAAAAAAATGGTCTGATTTGGGTGGTTAATGCTTCTGATCGTTTACCCAGATAACATGTCCAAGTGGGGTCTGTACGGGTGGCCCACCTGGGAACCAGAGAGTTTTGTCTATGTATGGATGATGGGACTCATCCGGGGTGTATACACTGAGATTAGGGTGACCTTGGGAAGCCCAACTGGGTCCCGGTACCATCTAACCCATGCCCCCCACATCAGCATGTTGGGGGTAAACACTCAGAGGTGTAAAGCCCAGATAAATTTACCTACGGCCTAAGACTTTGCACAGTACTGTATACAGACAGATCAGCCATAACATTAAAACCACCTGCCTAATATTAGTGTATCAGTGCTGCCCAAACAGAGAGGCATGGGCTCCAGGACTGCTGGAAGTTGTAAGGTGGGACCTCCATGAGCATCAGCGAGAACCTTGGGCGCCCTCTTTTGGTAGGTCTTGACCACTGCATACCAGGAACACCCCACAAGACCTGCCTGATGTTTTGGAGGTGTTCTGACCCAGTCAGTCGTCTAGAACATCACAGTCTGGTTCTTGTCAAAGTGTCTCCGATTCTTACGCTTGTCCATTTCCCCTCCGTCACCTCCATCACACTGTACACTTGATGCCTGACCCCTTGACAGGTGTCTTTTGAGGCCGGATCAGTCCTGTTCTTCTCTCTCTACTTCCCGGGCGGTGGTTTTAATGTTATGGAGCAAACCGGTGCCTTTCTCTGGATTCATCTTCTGCTTTAGGCTTCTGATAGATGGAGAGTCAGAGTTAAAGCCATGCCGTGACGAACTAACGGAGAATTTGGCATGGCAGAACTGAGGGGGCGCTGGGGTGGATTACTAACAGGGCCAGTGGGGTTGTTCTGAATACCAGCAGCCTCGAGGCTCAGAGTGGCTTAAATACTTGGACGATCCACGGCAGATATAAAAATGAGATGACTGGATAGCTGACTTAACGTAAACAAAGCCATTCAGAGCCGAGGTACAACACAACCAAAAGTCCAAAAGCTTCTCAGAACTACTGAGATCTTTTTTCTGTGACCTTGCCAGACGTCTGGTTCCATTAACAACCACTGTGACCCATTCTGACTCAGTAAATATCTCCAGTTTGCAGCGTTTCACACCAAACCCACTCAGAAGGACATGGTGTAGGACACAACCCTCACATTTTACAGCACTGTTAAAGCAGTGTTAGACTCCCCCTTTAATACTCTTAAAACAAACCAAAAAAAGAATCAAATGCCAGAGTTGCTTAAAAAAATACACACACACACTTATATATTCCAACACACACACACACATTGATCACCTCGCATTTCAGATCTTACTCACGCGTAAACATTATTCAGATACAGCAAAAAAAACAACAAAACAAGTCAAATTCACTTGAATCGGTTCGTCGGTTCGTGAGAAAAAAAAAGAATCAAATGCTAGAGTTGCTTAAAAAAATCCACACACACTCATATATTCCAACACACACACGAACTATTGATCACCTCGCATTTCAGATCTTACTCACGCGTAAACATTATTCAGATACAGCAAAAAACAACAACAGAACAAGTGAAATTCACTTGAATCGGTTCGTGAGAACGACTCCCTAACGATTCGCTCACGCCGCTACCGATTACATAATCTTTGTTGGGGTCTGTAATTGCAGGCCTTCGTCGCCAGGGGGCGGAGCCTGCCCGACCGAGTCCACGTAGAAAACACCAGAACGAGTTTCTCACGCCGCATTCTCATTGGCTGGATCCGCGGCTCAACCTCCGACACCGCAGCCAACCAGAACGCTCGTCGCCCAACCTTAAATAATCGGGCCAATCAGAAGGCGGAGAGCGCGACCCGCCGCGGCTGTGTTGCTGGGTAGAGCACAAAGCGGAGGCAGAGCGCAGCGCTGGGGCTTCAACCTGCGGCAACAGCGCAGCGAGCAGAGACGCGCCGGAGACTGTAAGTCCCTCCTGAGGCTGTTTATTCGTCGGTTAATGGCGTTTCGTGTGTTTGCGCGTCTCCCCGGGTCTCTGTAGCCGCTCTCAGGCCGTTACTCGGCACGGAGCGGGTTTGTTTATGTTGTGGTCGCGCTGGCGGGGCGGCGGGGCGGCGGGGCTGAAGAGCGCTGCAGCGTTTGAGCGACGGAGCCTCGAGTTAACGCTCAGACACGCGTTTATTTTCCTTACGAAGCGATAAAACCTGGAGTTCTGTGTGTTTTCTGACTGAAGCCGCTTGTTCGCGGGGTTAAAGCCCCTCTGTGCGTCGCTTCTGAGGGGGAGGAGACGGTAGCTCGCTCGCCTGCGTTCATTCAGACGGAGCTAACGTTAATTAGGCAGCTAGCTGTGGGGCTAGCTGTGGGGCTAGCTGTGTTTTGCTCCTCAGTCCACCTTAAATAGTGCAGCAGCACCGGCTCGCCGTTTAAGGTGGACTGGAGAATGTGAGCTGTAGCGCGTTGATTATTATTATTATTATTATTAATGATAATGAGTCTGACTGTATTTCCTCAGGTTGTGAGGTGCTCTTCCTCCTCCTCCTCCTCCTCCTCTTTCTCATCATGGCTACTGACTGTGAGGCCTGGCTCAACTCCAACCCAGTAGGTAAGTTCGGCTGAGGGGGAAGCTGGGCTTGTGGACACGGCCAGGCTGAGCTCAGCTGGTCTGGGTTCAGATGCCACCAGTGATTCAGGCCTGACTTTCTGTGTTTATAATGGAAAAAACTGACATTTCTGATCTCTTTCATAACTTTAAGATTATTATTATTGTTGTTGTTGTTGTTGTTAATATCATCAAATCCACAGCTCTGTGAAGCTGTTCAGACCGGTCCTGTCTCCTGGAGGAGTTCTCCTTCACGTCACCGGCTGCCTCTTTTATTTTCAATTAGTAATAAAAGATCTACACTTATTTTAATTATTTATATATGTATATCTTAAGTGTAAGCAGTGGGTCTTTAACCTTTATTCATTTTCCTACTTCAACTATATTCTAGCGATCTGATTCTGCTCATAGCTCGGCCGCGATGGAAAGCTGTTTCCGCCTAAAATAGATAGATAGATCTCTTTATTCAGTTTTTACAGCAGCAAAATCAAACGAGAGAGCAGCGTAATAAAGGCCCAAAGATAAAAGCTGTACCTTAGTTTATTTGTAAAAACTTTCATTATTTTACTAGTATGATATATAACTTTTTGATTGTTTTCAGTCTTGATTATGAAATATTTTGCGAGTAAGATCATCACATCTGCAGCTCTATGAAGCCATTCAGACTAGTCATTTGTGGAAACTGTAACCGCATATCTGCTCAGTAATTCGGACTGGTAAATATTGCAGTGTAATATTCCACCTTATAGTTTAACTAGTAAAATTAATATTTTCAGCCTAAAATCAGACCAGAGATAGAAGCTGTACTTATTTATTTATCTATTTATTTAGTTATTAGTAAAAACTCAGATTCAGGTTCTCTGTAATGGAGTTTTTACCTGTAGAGATTCTTGTTTCAGAGACGAGCTGTGAAATGTTTGCAGGTAGTAATAATAATAATAAGAATAATAATCATCATGATCAGTCACTCTGATTAGTCGTATTGCCAGGCTGACTTATCCTAATGTACCATTGACTTGTGTGGAATCTGTTTTGGCTCTACTGTACAGCCCTGTGTTGAGATTTAGCCCCGGCTTAACCTCTCTGCTCCCCTCCCGCTCACAGAGGCAGTCGACCTGAGCGACTCGGACCAGTCTGGGAATGAGGAGAACGGCCTCAGAACCAAAATTGACGACGAGATCAATGGAAACTGGATCTCCGCTCCGGCTGGCACCGTGCACGAGGCTCGGCTCAAGGCCAAGGCCAAGCGACGGCTCCGCAAGAACTCCTCCAGGGACTCGGGCCGAGGCGACTCGCTCAGCGACAACGGAGACGCCGTCCGGTCCGCCATCCCGCCCACCAGCCCCAAGGGCAGGGTGCTGGACCGCAGGTCACGGCTGGGCAAGGGCAGAGGACTGCCCAAGAAAGGTACCAGGACGTGTGTGTGTGTGTGTGTGTGTGTGTGTGTGTGTGTGTGTGTGAGATACCAGACCGGAACAGCTGGAGTCTGGTGTTTTGAAACAGTGTGTTGTGTGAGGTCTGTGTGTCTGACTGATTACACTCTATAATCTCAGATTACACTCCTAGCCTGTGGAGCCCCTCCCCCATCTCATTTACATACTACATGTCCAAATGTTTGTGGACACCCCTTCTAATGAATGGGTTCAGCTACTTCAGACAGATGTGCAATCTGCCCCTGTAGAAAGAAGTACTGCCAATAGAATAGGACTGTCTGTCCTGCCTAATAATAATGCCAGCTGTGGGCTAGAGGGGTATAGAGCCCCCCCCCCCTTTTTTTAAAGAGTTACTCCAACAGAAGCGGAGTAAACTGTCTCTACTGTCCAGAGAAGGCTGTTGTAGAAGATTTTAGAGGGGTGTTGCTGTGAGGATCTGACTGCGATGTTGGAGGATCGTCACCACCCCAGCTCATCCCAAATGTACTGGGTGGAGCTCCAGCAGCCATCCTTCCAGAGAACTCCAGTAACTCCACAGCTCAGTGCTGGGGGGCTTTATACCCCCACTAGTGAGAGACTTCGATCATCAGGTTGAAATACGATGGGTCGTTCCTTCAGGTTCTCCAGAGCTGGGCGAGCTCCTCCTGGGGTAACTGGGTCAGTCAGTCAGTGAGGCAGAGTCTGGATCTCAAAGCTGCTGGAGGGGCAGTTAACCACTGTGTGTATGAAGCATCTCAGAGTAATGCGCACACACACACACACACACACACACACACACACACACACACACACACTCCGGCAGTGTTTAGCGTGTCAGATGGGGTGATAAAGCAGGTTTAAGCCTCGTGGAAATGCTGCCTAAACGGCTGAACAGTAAACTGTGATCCGGCTAAACTGTGATCCAAAGTCTTGCTCTGTCCGTCTCTGTAGGCGGAGCTGGGGGTAAAGGTGTGTGGGGCACTCCTGGAGAGGTGTATGACGAGGAGGAGGTGGACGTACGAGACCCCAACTACGACGAGGACCAGGTACTGAATCTGTTACACTCCGCTGTGACTCCTGCCCCCTCGCTACAGGGCCCCACCCCTGTAACACTCCATGTGCGTTTCCTCCCACAGGAGAACTGCGTGTACGAGACTGTGGTTTTGCCGCTGGATGAAGATGCCTTCACGAAGACTGTCACGCCGATCGTACAGGAGTACTTCGAGCACGGAGACACGAACGAAGTGGCGGTAAGCAGGAGGGCCGTTTCTGAGTCACGCTGGATTACTGCCCTTACCTCATCACCTGGGGGTGGGCAGGCAGGGGACGGGCAGGTCGTTAGCAGGGATGATGACCGACAATTTTCACATACGCTTAAGATGAGACGCGGGGGGCCAGCAGATAGTGAGGGTGGATCTGCTCCTGATTATTAAACAGTGGTGTTTAATTCTAAATGAAATCCTCCTGGTAACTGCTCTCCCTCTCTCTGTCTGTAGGAGTTGTTGGGGGAGTTGAATCTAGGCAGCATGCGCAGTGACGTCCCCCTGCTGGCCGTGTCTTTGGCTCTGGAGTCTAAAGCGAGTCACCGCGAGCTGACCTCCCGCCTACTCAACGGGCTCTGTGGGAAGGTTCTGACCCGCTCCGACATCGAGAACGCCTTCCACAAACTGCTGCGGGAGCTGCCAGACCTGGTGCTCGACACTCCCACGGCGCCACAGGTAAACAGCCTGCTGCGTTCGCTGCGCCACCCGTCTTGCCCAGAGTTCACACTCTGCAGCACTTTCACTCTCCGGGTTTCTCCGACTGGGCGGAGTGCTTTTCTTCCAGCTGTGGGGGAGGTTCCTGACTGCTGAGGGCGACGCTTCCTCCACGTTCTGGGCCTGTTTCCGTTGCTTAATTACAAGTATGCTCAGAGCTCTGGGTCAGCCATGCAGCCGCAGAACCTCTGGAGCAGAGAGGGTTTAGGGCCAGACCTGGCTCTGGGGCCCAACAGCTGCTGCATATCGAACCCACAGTCCTGTTCTCAACAAGCCAGCGCTGTAACCACCGATCCAGCACTTTTCATTGGCCGGCTACAGCAGCGCTGCAGCAGAGAGGGTTAAGGGTCTTGCTCAAGGGCCCGACAGTTGCTATATATAGATAGAACCAGGGTATGGAACCTACAACCTTGTAATTTTTAAAAACCCAGCGGCCCGACTACTGAGCCACCGCTGCCGTCCTAAATTTAGAGAGATGCCGTATCAGCGAGTGTGTGGCTGTGTGCACTGTAGCCATGCAGTATAGCTGAGCGTGGAGGGATTACTGCAGCATCGACTCTGTGTAGACGTGTGGTGCTGCTGACGTGACTGAAGCATGTAGGGGTGTGTGTGTGTGTGTGTGTGTGTGTGTGTGTGTGTGTGTGTGTGTGTGTG
This sequence comes from Salminus brasiliensis, assembly GCF_030463535.1. Taxonomy (NCBI): domain Eukaryota; kingdom Metazoa; phylum Chordata; class Actinopteri; order Characiformes; family Bryconidae; genus Salminus; species Salminus brasiliensis. The sequence goes on along the minus strand of NC_132902.1, from coordinate 2,417,168 downwards.
TGTGTGTGTGTGTGTGTGATCTGCCATGGTCCGGTCTGTTCAGAAGACTCTTTCAGCCTTTTCTTTTCACAAGAGCTTCTGCTATTGTCTCTTTCTCTGTGTGTACAGAGTGCAAGCTCAGCACTGGAGCTGCAAACACACACACACTCGCTCGCACACTTGCACTTGTCTCGTTCTCTCAGCCTTCACATTCTCCCCCTCCCATGGCCACCGTCTCGCTCTGTCCTGTTTGTGGACGGTAGTTTTGTGTGCTGAGCTGGTTTTGTTCAGACTAGAACAGCAGAGGCAGCTCTTTCTCTCCCTCCTCTAATTCAGGGCCTCTGGCTTAGTGTAGCACAACACACACACACACAAGCTTACACACTTGTTTTGATACAGTGGTGGCATGTGGAGACAGTTTGTGCACCCCTGGTCTAAATATCTGCTACTGTGAATAGTTACGGGAGTAAAGGATCATCAGAACTGATCTCCAGAAGTCTCTGATTTGAGTTTGAGTTGGACAAAAGGAAAGAAGCACCATCAGGGTTGGGCAGCCCAAGAGATCTGAGCTTTAGAGGAACTTTAACAAAGTTCTGCGCTCTTCTCTCTACGTCATCAGTTGCAGCCCAGGTTCTGCTCAGTTCATAAAATCTATCTAACCAGGAACAGTCCGAACACCCAGATGTGTTCTTGTTGCTCCAGTGTTACCAAAAGTGTCATGACTTTATAGCATGACCCTCCCACCCTCGCGAGGAGAACTTGCTAAGTCAGTATTACGAAGTTGGCCAGTCCTAACTTGGGGTACTTTTGTATTGAGAATCCCCCTCTGATTCCCCGAACTCTGTCCCGATTATCAGCAGCATGGGCTTCTCTAAGCAGCAGCTGACCTAGCAGCAGCAACCTAACATGTCCACAGAGCAGGAAAAGACCGTTAGATAGCAGAGCGTTTTCAGGAGTTCATAATGTAGTTGAGGCTAGAGATGCACCGATCCATCTTTCTGTTCCGATACAGGTACCGATAAATTAACTTTCATTTTTGAATCATTAGACCATATTCTTGACCATGTGGGAGAGACTTGAGGCATCAGGATTGATGCAATCATTACTTTACTAACTTTTTGAAACAAACTAGAATAAATAAACACAATAAATAAAAGGAGCTAGCAGCTCCTCCCGTCTCCGTTCTCCTTATATGGAAGACGAGCTAGATTACTCGCTGATGTAGGTTACTCTGATCCTGGGTTCTGAAGCCTAGAATATCAGGCGCAGAATCAGGTTGGTGAATCAGGCTAATCATCCGATGCCTGAGCCAACTAATTTTGTTAGTATTGGGACTGATATCTGAGTCTAGTATCAGATCGGTGCATCCCTACCTAAGGGCCCGTCCACGTGTATCCGTATGTTATTAAAATCAAAGGTTTCCGGTGGCTTTATTGAAACGCTGACGTCAGAATGCATGCATGTTTCTGGCTGTCTCTCAAATACCTCCTTACTCCCTGCCTAGTGAACCACTTGAGTCATAAAACGACAGCGTCTACACAGATATACAGATATCCCCTTAGGAATAAATGTAAATATGGTTCTCTTACAGAAATATAAATAAAGCTCTGTTTATAGTTGGTGTCGAATTTCCTGACTTGTGTAGTACACTACATAGGGAGTAGTGCGTAATTTATGAGGGATTAAGAGGTACTATCGCCCCGTACAAGGCGATGGTATAGGGCTGTGGCTTGATGAAGGACCCCCCCCCTTTCCCATCCAAACCCCACAGGTCATACCCTCGCTGTCTGAGTAAACAGGGCGAGCAGCCCACCACAACATGGGTTTCCGACTAGACCAAACTGCTGCCTCTGCAATTTTCCACCCTTTCACTCTTGGTGCTGTGGCCCTGCTGAAAAAGGCCCCCCTGCATGTTCACGTCTCTACTGTTGAGCTATTAATATACCCAGATGTTTTAGTCCCCTGTGACTCCTACGATGAGAAGCTGCGTATTTGGGCAGTAAGAGTTTTACTGAGCCGATAAACGCTTAATAATATCACTCCTACAGAACGTGGTGGTGGTTCTCCATCACTGTGTTCATCATTAGAACATCTCCTCTCAAAGTTCTCCTCTCTCCTGGAGTCTAGTATTATTTAGAGTTCTCCTCAGATCAACACCTGGTTTGATGGTAAATCAGGTGAGCTGCTGCTGCTGGTGATGGAGCTGAACACATCCTCCACGCTGTGCTGGCTGGACTGGGGGGCGTCCAGGAGAACCCTGGAGGAACCGAGCTCTGTTCTTCAGACTAGCTCACAGACAAGATCTCACTACTTTCTTTCTTCAGAATGAGAAGCTCTTGTTTCTCCTTTTTACTGGATTTATCTTCACCTGCTTTATTTGTTTTGATGAGATCTGGAGCTTCTACAGGAATGACACTGCTGAGAGAGCTGAGGGTGTAAACCTTCTGCACAGCACTCTGTGTTTATAAACTTGAGTTTCTCTTACTGCGCAGTTCTGAAACTGATTTGTGCTCGTTTAGGTTTAGGTTTCGGTTCTGTTTTTCGGGGGCAGCTGAACTGCGGTGAACTAAGCTCACATGGTTAACCACAGGCTTTCCATGCTGCAGTGGCTTCAGCACGAAGCCAATGAGCGACGCAAGCACTCGATATAAACAAACAAGCTGCTGAACAGCCGACTCGTTCAGACTGGAGTTGTTGATGGTCTGCAACTGCCGACCCACGTGTTTAGCATTGTGCCGAGGTAGAGTACTGTGTGGGGCAGCCGGAGGTGCCTCCCTTCCACCACGGGTTTGTCTTCTGGCCAGTCTTCTTCCAATAGAATTGTTCAGCCAGAAATCCGGTGATCACGACTGATTACCGACCCCTGGTCTGTGATGGAGGGCGTCTTCAGTTTAGGAAGGGTGATGCTAGGCTTGTGTTGCCAACATACAGTGGGCTTGGACCTCTCGGTGGAAATCCATGTCCAATATCTCAACGTTTGATCATCATTGGGCTATTCCCAATAATTGGGGAGGGCCCTAATGGACACGGTTGTCTTTTAGGTTTAAAGGGTTAAACCCCTGTCCCCTCTCTTTCTTTTCTTCTAGCTGGTGGGTCAGTTCATTGCCAGAGCTGTAGCTGACCAAATCCTTTCCAAAAACTACATCGACGGGTACAAGGGACGAGTGGACTGTGAGCATGTGAGGTAAGGACACGCTGCTGTTGGGGTTTGTGGACTCCTCTTAACTCTACTCTACAGCTTGAGCTACGCCTCAGTCGGTTCCCCTGCCTCTGCAGCTGTTACTCATTTGGGTCATAATGACAGAATGACCATCACCCCCCCCTTGGTCCATCTGACTGGACAACGGTCTTATTTTAATTGTTTTGATTGACAGGGCTGCCCTGGACCGCGCTGCCATACTACTGAAGATGAGCAAGGAAGCAGGGCTTCGCATTGATAACCTCTGGGGCTCAGGTGGTGGCCAGAGACCTGTCAATCAACTCATCAAAGAGGTCAGGACCCCGCCCACCTCAGCATCACTGTACTTCATGAGTGGTTTGCCTTGAAGACCAGGATAAAAGCATGGATGACCAAGTGTAGTTGTGTGGTTTCTGACCCTGCTATGCTGATGCACTTTGGTCCGCCTCGTCTCGTTGCTTCGTAAGCCAGACGTTCTGATTTGAGCTGGAAAGCTGCTCACTGTTGTTCCCCTGTCTGCGGCAGGTCAACCTGTTGCTGCAGGAGTACGTGCTGTCTGGTGACACGGTGGAGGCAGAGCGATGTCTGAGGGAGCTGGAGGTGCCTCACTTCCACCACGAGTTTGTTTACGAGGTAACTGCCCTGTCCAGGTCAGTTGGGATGATTGATCACTGACCCCAGATTCAGTCGGTCAGTCAGCCTAGACTGTGCATCTTTTAGTTTAGGATGAGAGATGCTAGGCTAATGTTGCTAACGGCTGATGGTGTGTTGGAGCAGGAAACCACTCAAATGGTCCTGGTCCTGCAGAACCCCCTACCCGGCACAAGTCCGTGGTTTTAAAGGCAGCATTGGCCCAGCATCACCTCAAGCACACCTCAGATACCGGGCGTCTTGCATGGACGTCAGCATGTCCACTTCGCTGCAGTACCCGCTGTGACTGTGACCACTCCCTCTTGCTTGCTTCTAGGCGATAGTCATGGTGCTGGAGTCCAAAGGGGACAGGACCCTGCAAATGATCCTGAAGCTGCTGAAATCTCTCTTCGACTCTTCGGTCATCACTGTGGACCAAATGAGAAGGGTATGGCGCCATCTGCTGGTCAGATCACATTTGTGCTCCTCTGGTCTACTGCAGTCTTTTGAACTGTGGCTGGTTTACTAACTGCTGTTTGAACTCCCTACAGGGCTATGAGAGGGTGTATATGGATATTGCTGAAATTAATATTGATGTGCCGTGCGCATACTCTATACTGGAGCACTTTGTGGACAAGAGCTTTACCACCGGAGTCATCGACACCAAACTCAGAGACCTGTGTCCATGTCGGTGAGTGAGGGATGACCCTTCGCATAACTGCGTTGTGCTGTCCTTGCCGCTGTTTGCAATAAAGCTACAGTGGGAGCTTCTTTTTAAGATCGGTTCCAACTTGGTACAGCAGGTTAGCGTAGAAAGGGGCAGGATCTGGGCAGCATGGGAGTGTTCATAAATACCCTCCTCCTTAAAGCTTAGGGATGCTGCTCTGCCATTTCTTACAACCCAGTTCTACAAATGCATAAAAGCCCCCAGCATGGAGCGGTGGAACTAACAGTGGATGATCATCCAACATCCTGAGCTCTTGTTACTGAATGCAATCAATTCCTCACAGCAATGCTCCTCCAAAATCTAGAAGGAAGCCTTCTTCCCTCGACAGTAGAGACGGGTTGTCTTGCTGTTGTAGGAGTAACTCTTCAAATGGAGGCTCTACCCCACACCTAGCTTTTAGACATGGTGCTCATGGGCTCATGTCATTCAGCTCCAGAGAATCCTATTCTATTGGCAGTACTTCTCTACAGGGAGTAGGCAAGCTGTGTGTGTGTGTGTGTGTGTGTGTGTGTGTGTGTGTGTGTGTGTGTGTGTGTGTGTGCGCATTTGCACATCTATGACCACATCCCAGCAATGGGTGCAGCTTAAAGTAGCTGAATGCGTTCATTAGAAGAGAGGTCCACAAATCTCGCAACTTTTGATTTGAACAGGTGTCCCAATACTTTTGTCCCTCATGTGTATGTGGACGTCCACGCCAATAAAAAGCCTCTCTTTCTTTCTTTCTTTCTTTTCAGAGGACGGAAGAGGTTCGTGAGCGAGGGGGACGGTGGACGTCTGAAACTGGAGAGCTACTGAAGCTCTGCGCGCTCGGAGGCCGCCTCGTGCCCACCGCGTTCGGGGAAACCAGTGCTACTGGGTTAATACCACATTTCTGCCCCCTCCCCTCCCCCGGGTTTAGGTAGCGTTTTCCTCCTGTCCGTCAAGAATGTAGAGCTTGTCTGCGGGGAATTATGACCAAGAAGCACTTAAACAAAAATGATAAACTGAAGGAGATCTTTAGATGCGCACACACACGCACACACACCCCTTCAAGGTGACCTAATAAGCTAACCCAGAAAGTGCCACACTTTAAAATGACTGAGTCATTCCACGTTTTGTATTGAGTTCACTGCCACCAACCCCCACCCAAACACCCCACCCCAACCCGAAGTCAAAAAAAAGCTGGATAACTTGAGCCAAAGGTCCTAAGGGTCCAAAGGCTCTGACATTTGGCGTAATTTATCCAGTAAAGTAAGTAAATCTACTCCCAGTTCTCCGGTCAGCAGTATTTGTAGAGTCAGGGTGGCTTCGTTTGCGAGAGCTTTATAAAGGGGGCTTTAGTAAATATTGGTTCGCAGTTGTTTTGTTTTTGTTTTTTATTATTATTATATATATATTTTTTTTCTTCACGTCTCTCATTGGCATGAACTTGCTCTCCTATGCTGATGTTCGTTTGTCTTGGTTCCCCCCCCCGCTTCACCTCGGTCTAACGAAGATGTCATTACTGAATGCAACTGACCAAGAGAAGGATTTAAACCAAGGCAATACAGAGAAATGTGAACTGGTTGGGCTCATTTCGCAGAACTTTGTTGTCAAGAACATATTTTTGTATTTCAGAACTTTGGTGTGGGTGACCTTCTACCAGATGTTCTCGCTCTTTGTGTAAAATGGTTAAGAAATAAAGAATAAATAAGAAGCTTTCTGTGGGTCTCTGCTTCCATAATCTGTATAACACACGCAGTCCGGTAGGCCCGGTTTCTGTGGAGGTTTTAGCTTTAGTACAATGCCCTGGATGTCCTGCTGTTTTCCCATGGTCCAATTCAGGTGGTACCTCATAAGACGCTTACAGTAATAATTTCTTTCTCTACTTCATTGTTCATGAACCGCAACCCAGAATCTGATGCCTTCTAATGCCAGCGATGGATTGGATGATTCCCGAACCCGGTCCAAGTAGTAGTTAGCCTACATATCTAGCACCTATTGGCTGGTTGATGCCTTAAAGAGCAAGACGATTTCAGAATTGTATTTATGAATTTATTTGCTTTTATAGGCCCAGTTTCCCCATTTGACCTGGAACTGTCTGGGGAAACCTCCTCCAGATCTCCTAGAAGAAGCTGGAAGGACTTTGGGCACATGAGCTAACAATCATTCCACATTATACAAGACCAGAAGCTTTGGAAGTTCTCTGTATTTGAAATCCAATTTTCCCCCGTTTTATTTTTTTAGATAATTTGCTGCGTGTGCGATGTCACAAAAACCAACTCCTACAAATATCCGCCTTCCACAGTTTAGCTCCACCCACTCACACGACACACATTTTACTCCATTATCGCCATTTGGAAAGATCAGACTATCGAGTTTAAAAAGTTTCTCAGATTAAAATTGAGTCTAATCATAAATACTGATTTTACTGGGGTCGGATCGGATCAGATCGGTACTGGTCTCCGGTCAGCGTTAAGAGACTCAAATCGGATCACGGATCGGATGCTATAATGCAACTGATCACTCAGCAAACTTCACTGTTGTTGGCTTTCTTTATGTCCTTAAGGGGTCATTTATGATGTTTGGGTGGTCCCGATCCGAGTTTCTTAATGCTGACTACCGTCCAATAACGATCTGATCTGATCTTTGTGTTTCTATGGTCATAATCAATGCACAACATGGGGCCCTGGGTGGCCCAGCGGAGTAAGGCCTGTCACTGTGATCAGAGGGCCGCTGGTTCGAATCCCGGTCATGCTTCTAGCCTCTAAGGTGGGTAGATGGCGCTCTCTCTCTTTCCTCCACCCCCACCCCAATTAGTGGAATTCAAATTGGGGAGAAAATTGGGCGTAAAATCGGATGCATTATGTATTTATTAATTTATTAAATAAATAAACGGCTGCACTAATACTCCTTTCATTTGAGTGGGCGGGGCTACATAGTAAGCTGGATTGGATGGGTATATGTAAATGTGAAGTTTTTGTGACATCACTATGTTACCATATATGGACAGCATGGACTTGAAACAGGTGGGAGGATTTCTCAGTTTAGCCAGACAACCTAAGCCCAACGTCGTAGGCGTGGGCCTGTCCAATAGGAGAAGAGCTGAAAGACCTTCCTATTGGACAACCCACCCTTTGCTCGAGCCTCATCCGTGCTACGCTGTGATATTAGGCAGGAATGATGGAAGTGTGCACTTCACGTCCCTGTAGTGTGCCCTACTGAGTGTGCTCCTGCTCCGGCTGAGCATGTTGCTGCTGCTCCCTGAGGGCCAGCTCCTGCTGCTTGATCACCTCCTGCGCCTCCTGCTGCATCTTCTCCAGCTTCTCCAGCGTCACGGACTTTAGGGGCAGCAGCTTGGGTTTGCACAGGACCATGGTGGGAACATCCTCCATGGACAGCTGACCTGCACAGGTGGACGGTGATAGAAACATCAGACCCCGGAGGCAAAGTAGCCCACCACGTTCAAGACGGGCTAGGTCATCACGCACTGATATCAAACCACTTGATATTAAAAAACGTCCCAATTCGGACTGCCCGGACCCCCGTTCATATGAACCCCCCATCACTAGCAATGCCCCCAAACACTAGATGGCACGAGGTACCAGCACAGCTTCCCAAGCTCTGATACAACAGCTTGATACAACAGTCGCCTGTGCTGAGCATCATCCCACCCCCGAAAGGCCAGTTGTGCTCTCTCTGACCCCGGCTGCTGATGGCAAGCAGCGATCCAATAATAATATTAATAATAATAATAATATTAATATTAATTTCACCATACGCTCTCTACTGCTCCAATCAGAGAATCCATTCACAATGCTAACTGCTAAACATAAGCTTCCACTGCTTGTTAGCTACATTAGCTTCGTAGCTCCAGCTCCAGCTCTGAACCCCCCAGCTTACCTTGTTTGGGCAGAACCTCCCTGAACATCGACTTGACCTCCGGCATCGCTCCTCGTCTACAAAACAACAACAAAGTCGGTCACAAGCGGTCATTTTTTTGGGCCTCTGCAGCTAGCGAACCCTATACTGAGCTGACTGGACCCAGAGAGGACCCAGAGAGGACAGCGGCTCGCGCTAGCCCTGCATATCAAGATACGATGAAATTACTCACACATAAAGGGTGCTAACAAGCTAGTGCTAGCTTAGTTAGCTATCAAAAGTGAAAGAATCAAACGTACGTAGTTAGCTAGCTATTCTTTTTCACCGCAAATTAAACAGCTAATGCGTATGTTAGAGCGAGCTACCTAGCTAGCTAGTAATGCCCCGCGTCTATTTGGTTGATTCCTGAGAGGATTAGCTAGCTAGCTAAACCGTAAACACTGTAGCGCTACATAAACTCGGGGGTGATCATACAGCATTCTGACCTCACTAGCCAAACGTTCTTGTCGCTAAATGCAATCAAATCCTCACAGCCTTTTTACAATGCCTAGAAAAGTAGCTGGCTAGCTAGTTTGAATATTTACAAATTAAGCAGCGCACTTTATTCCTGAGAGGATTAGCTTGCTAGCTAAATCGTAAACACCGTCACGTGACTGTCAGCTCATACTTCTGGGAAGAGCTGGGGATGATAGCGTTAGCTAGCTTTAGTGCTACCTAGCTAGCTAGCTAGTAACGACCCACCGACGGTTGATTCCTGAGAGGATTAGCTAGCTAGCCAAATCGTAAACACTGTCACGTGAGTCGAATCCAACGCTCCTCTGGAATGACGGTTGGTTTCCCACAGGCGTTGGATTCGACTCACGTGACAGTGTTTACGATTTAGCTAGCAAGCTAATCCTCATACGTCTGGGAAGAGCTGGGGATGATAGCATTAGCTAGCTTTAGTGCTACCTAGCTAGCTAGTAACGACCCGCCGACGGCTGATTCCTGAGAGGATTAGCTAGCTAGCCAAATCGTGATAGCATTAGCTAGCTTTAGTGCTACCTAGCTAGCTAGTAACGACCCGCCGACGGCTGATTCCTGAGAGGATTAGCTAGCTAGCCAAATCGTGATAGCGTTAGCTAGCTTTAGTGCTACCTAGCTAGCTATCGTGATAGCGTTAGCTAGCTTTAGTGCTACCTAGCTAGCTAGCTAGTAACGACCCGCCGACAGTTGATTCCTGAGAGGATTAGCTAGCTAGCCAAATCGTGATAGCGTTAGCTAGCTTTAGTGCTACCTAGCTAGCTAGCTAGTAACGACCCGCCGACAGTTGATTCCTGAGAGGATTAGCTAGCTAGCCAAATCGTGATAGCGTTAGCTAGCTTTAGTGCTACCTAGCTAGCTATCGTGATAGCGTTAGCTAGCTTTAGTGCTACCTAGCTAGCTATCGTGATAGCGTTAGCTAGCTTTAGTGCTACCTAGCTAGCTAGCTAGTAACGACCCGCCGACAGTTGATTCCTGAGAGGATTAGCTAGCTAGCCAAATCGTGATAGCGTTAGCTAGCTTTAGTGCTACCTAGCTAGCCAAATCGTGATAGCGTTAGCTAGCTTTAGTGCTACCTAGCTAGCTAGCTAGTAACGACCCGCCGACAGTTGATTCCTGAGAGGATTAGCTAGCTAGCCAAATCGTGATAGCGTTAGCTAGCTTTAGTGCTACCTAGCTAGCTATCGTGATAGCGTTAGCTAGCTTTAGTGCTACCTAGCTAGCTATCGTGATAGCGTTAGCTAGCTTTAGTGCTACCTAGCTAGCTAGCTAGTAACGACCCGCCGACAGTTGATTCCTGAGAGGATTAGCTAGCTAGCCAAATCGTGATAGCGTTAGCTAGCTTTAGTGCTACCTAGCTAGCTATCGTGATAGCGTTAGCTAGCTTTAGTGCTACCTAGCTAGCTAGCTAGTAACGACCCGCCGACGGTTGATTCCTGAGAGGATTAGCTAGCTAGCTAGCACTAGCTAAACCATAAACACCGTAGCGCCTCATAAACGAACCGAGTCGAACCCAACACTTGTCGCGAGACCCCGCTGAGAGGAACGTTACCGTATCGCAGCCGCTAACGTTAAAAATACCGACAGAAATATCGAAATCGCTGCGCTCGCGCGGACCTCGACACTAACGGCCGTATCTCCATAGTAACGGCGCTCCCTCAGCGTCGCCTCGGTTAAAAGCTTCAGCACTGAGCTCCAAGAGTTAAAACTGAGAGGGCTCGGTTTGTTAATTTTTAATAATTTAATCAGAAAAATATTTAAAAATAAATAATAAATAACCGCGTTTTTGTTCGTTTTTTTATTTTTACCTTTTCGGCTGTGCTACTCTGCTCGCGCGTCTCCTTCTGCTCTAGGATCTGCTCGCGCGTCTATGAGAGCCACCCGCTTCTGCCACTTAGCGGCCACAGCCAGGCATTACAGCTCATCAGCTGTGTATCATTTTAAAGCTAAATATTAAATTATAATAATACACATATGTAAATGTATCTATATGACTATTGCATCTATTTTCAACCTTTCTCTTCCCACATATGGCAAAATAGATTGTATAATAAGTCATATAAATAAATATAAATATTTAAATATGGAATATATATTTCAGCCTTATCTCAACATACAAACCCATACACTATATGTCCAAATATTTGTGACACCCCTTCTAATAAATGCATTCAGGACTCTACTCTCTGGAGCAGATCAACCTGATGAAGCTATTGGCACCATGCAGCCTAATGCCAGGCGTGGGCTAGAGGGGTATGAAGCCCCCCAGCAGCATCGAGCTGTGGAGCAGTGGAACTAGCTGTGCTCTCTGGAATGATGGTGGTGGTGGTGCTCCATCCGGTACTTTTAGGATGAGTCTGTGGAGTTAGGGATGATGAGGTGGGGTATGGATAGGTCCGATATGCTGACCTCACCAACTCTAGCTCTTGTCTCCGAATGCAATCAACTCCTCACAGCAATGCTCCTCCAAAAAAACTAGTAGAAAGCCTCTTCTTCTTCTCTGGACAGGAGAGACAGTTACTCCAACAAAAGCAGGATCAGCTCTTTTTAATACCCTTCATTTCTGAAGAAGCAACGAATGAGCAGGTGTCCCAATACTTTTGTCCACGTAGTGCAACACATATAGTTAGCAATATTGACCAATAGAAATGCTCTAAATTACTCTGTGCGAATAATTCTGAATGAACAGATATATTTAGCATACGGCCAGTAATGTATTATTTATAAATTATTTATATATATGTTAAGTGTGTATGATGTAATAAATATATATGAAGTGTGGAGTAAGTGTATAGCCTATAATGTATCATTACTTTATTGTGTGCGTATGTGCATACTATATAATGTGTGTATTACTACGTAATGAGTGTGTAGTTTGTGTGTAAGTGTATAGTAACGGGTGTAGTATGTAATAAGTGTATGGTATATAATTAGCATATACTATGTGTATAGGTAATTGTGTGTAGTATTGGTATGTAATAACTGTAGTATATAAGTTCATAAGTGTACAGTAAGTGTATGGTGTGTAGTATGTAATAATAAATATGTAGTATGTATGTATGTAAGTATGTAATAAGTGTGTAAATGTTATAAATGTATGATATATGATGTATGAGTCTATAAATCAAACAGTGTGTCATATGTATGCGGCTCCTGTGTAATAAATGAATAAATACATAGAATGTAAAGAATATAAATGTGTATTAAGTGTGTATGATGTGATAGATCTGCCTAATGTGTATGGTGTATAAGTACAAGTGTATCATATAATATATAATTACTATATTGTGGGTATAGAATATATAATGTGTATGTAGTACACGTATGTTGTAATGTATGGCATGTAATAAGTGTACAGTATAGTAAATTATTAGCATGTAGTATGTGTAGCAACTTTTTGAAGTATGTATAAAATGTAGTATATAAGTGTACAGTAGGTGTATAGCACACTTATTATATTATGTACATATTATATAATAATAATAATATGTATTATGGAATAAGGGCTTAGTCCTAGTATATAATTAGAGCATAGAATTTGTGCATAGCATGTGCAGAACAAGTAGTATATGTAGTATCAGTGTTCAGGTAGGTAAGTGTTTATTAAGTGTATATGGCGTGATACATATATAAAATATGTGCAGGAAGTGTATAGTTTAATATGAGTATTAGTAATATTAGTCATATACAGTATATTGTTATATTATGTACATATATAATAATAACACGTATTATGTAATAAGGGCTTAGTATTAGTATATATATGTGTGTGTGTATACAGTGTACAGGTACAGCATATAAGTCTATAGTATAAGTGTATATAGTAAGTCTGTGAGTGTACAGTAAGTGTAGAATGTCTAATAAGTATATAGTATAGTATACATGTAGTGTATAATACATTTACAGACTGTAATATGTGTAAGGTATGCAATCAGTGTGTAGTTTTAGTATGTACTAAGTGTGTAGTGTATAGTAAGTGTGGTGTAGTGTCTAATAAGGGTTTAGCGTGATGTATAATTAGTGTATTATACATCTATAGAATGGAATGTGTATAGTATGTAATTAGTGTGTAGTATATAAGTGTAGAGTAAGGGTACACTTTAATAGCGTTATTACTATATAGTATGTCTATAGTATATAGTGTGTATTACTATGTAATATATGTGTAGTATATGTGTGTATAGTATAGTATAGTAAGTGTATAGTGTCAAAGAAGGGTAGAATGTAATAAGTGTATAGTATAGTGTACATTTAGTGTATAATACATTTACAGAATGTAATACATGTAAGATATGTGTGTATTATATTAGTGTATATGGTACAGTTAGTGTATAGTATAGTAGTATAATTACTATATAGTATGTGTATATAACAATGTGTATTACTGTGTAATAAGTTTGTAGTATATCCGTGCATACATGCACGGTACATATAGTGTATAGTACTATATATGTAATGACTATATAATATGTGTGTGTAGTATATGGGTGTGAGTGTATAGTATGCATATAGTGTCTAATAAGTGGTTAGTGTAGTATTACTAGTGTATTATACATCTATAGAATGTAACATGTGGATCATATGCAATACGTGTGTAGTATATAAGTGTATGTGTACAGTAAGTGTATAGTATAATAATATAAGTACTATATAATACATGTATAGTATATAATGCATATAATGCATATTACTGTAATGTGATGATAACACATTACTAAATAATTAATACTATATAGTTATCATTAATAAATAATGATAACTATATAGTAAGTGAATAGTATTTAATGTACATTACTGTAATACGTGTGTAGTAGATAAGGGTAAGTGTATAGTGTACAGTGTCTAAGAAGCATATAGTATAGTAAATAATTAGTATATTACACATCTATACAGTGCAACATGTATATATGCATATATATATGCATAATACTATATATGATGCTATATAATATGCGCACAGTATATAATGTGTCTGTTGTGTATGGGTGTGAGTGTATAGTAAGTGTATATAATTACGATATAGTACATGCATAATACATAATGCGTATTACAATTTGATGCGTGTAGTATAAGTGTGTATAGTGTCTAAAAAGTTTGGTATGTAATTAGTATATAGTATCTATAGAATGTAATGTGTGTATGGTATGTAATAAGTGTGTAATAATACATGTACAGTAAGTTTATAGTGCAATATATAATTACTATATAATTCGTGTTTAGTATATGATATATGTCTGTGGGGTATGGGTGTGGGTGTATAATAAGTGTAGAGCAGTGTAATAGTGTATAGTACAGTATAGTATATATGTGTGGTGTGTTAGTGTATAAATGTACAGTTACTATATGTAATTACTATGTAATATATATGTGTGTAGTATATGATGTAGTAGTGTACAGTATAGTATATATGTGTAGTATGTTAGTGTATAAGTGTACAGTAAGTGTATAGTTACTATATGTAATTACTATGTAATATATATGTGTGTAGTATATGATGTAGTAGTGTACAGTATAGTATATATGTGTAGTATGTTAGTGTATAAGTGTACAGTAAGTGTATAGTTACTATATGTAGTTACTATGTAATATATATGTGTGTAGTATATGATGTAGTAGTGAACAGTATAGTATATATGTGTAGTATGTTAGTGTATAAGTGTATAGTCACTATATGTAGTTACTGTGTAATATATATGTGTGTGTAGTATATGATGTAGTAGTGTACAGTATAGTATATATGTGTAGTATGTTAGTGTATAAGTGTATAGTTACTATATGTAGTTACTATGTAATATATATGTGTGTGTAGTATATGATGTAGCAGTGTACAGTACAGTATATATGTGTAGTATGTTAGTGTATAAGTGTATAGTTACTATATGTAGTTACTATGTAATATATATGTGTGTAGTATATGGTGTAGCAGTGTACAGTACAGTATATATGTGTAGTATGTTAGTGTATAAGTGTACAGTAAGTGTATAGTCACCATATGTAGTTACTATGTAATATATATGTGTGTAGTATATGATGTAGTAGTGTACAGTACAGTATATATGTGTAGTATGTTAGTGTATAAGTGTATAGTTACTATATGTAGTTACTATGTAATATATGTGTGTGTAGTATATGATGTAGTAGTGTACAGTACAGTATATATGTGTAGTATGTTAGTGTATAAGTGTATAGTCACCATATGTAGTTACTATGTAATATATATGTGTGTAGTATATGATGTAGTAGTGTACAGTATAGTATATATGTGTAGTATGTTAGTGTATAAGTGTATAGTTACTATATGTAGTTACTATGTAATATATATGTGTGTGGTATATGATGTAGTAGTGTACAGTACAGTATATATGTGTAGTATGTTAGTGCATAAGTGTATAGTTACTATATGTAGTTACTATGTAATATATATGTGTGTAGTATATGATGTAGCAGTGTACAGTACAGTATATATGTGTAGTATGTTAGTGTATAAGTGTATAGTTACTATATGTAGTTACTATGTAATATATATGTGTGTGGTATATGATGTAGTAGTGTACAGTACAGTATATATGTGTAGTATGTTAGTGTATAAGTGTATAGTTACTATATGTAGTTACTATGTAATATATATGTGTGTAGTATATGATGTAGTAGTGTACAGTACAGTATATATGTGTAGTATGTTAGTGTATAAGTGTATAGTTACTATATGTAGTTACTATGTAATATATATGTGTAGTATATGATGTAGTAGTGTACAGTACAGTATATATGTGTAGTATGTTAGTGTATAAGTGTATAGTTACTATATGTAGTTACTATGTAATATATGTGTGTGTAGTATATGATGTAGTAGTGTACAGTACAGTATATATGTGTAGTATGTTAGTGTATAAGTGTATAGTTACTATATGTAGTTACTATGTAATATATATGTGTGTGTAGTATATGATGTAGTAGTGAACAGTATAGTATATATGTGTAGTATGTTAGTGTATAAGTGTATAGTTACTATATGTAGTTACTATGTAATATATATGTGTGTAGTATATGATGTAGTAGTTAACAGTATAGTATATATGTGTAGTATGTTAGTGTATAAGTGTATAGTCACTATATGTAGTTACTATGTAATATATGTGTGTGTAGTATATGATGTAGTAGTGTACAGTATAGTATATATGTGTAGTATGTTAGTGTATAAGTGTATAGTTACTATATGTAGTTACTATGTAATATATATGTGTGTAGTATATGATGTAGTAGTGTACAGTACAGTATATATGTGTAGTATGTTAGTGTATAAGTGTATAGTTACTATATGTAGTTACTATGTAATATATATGTGTAGTATATGATGTAGTAGTGTACAGTACAGTATATATGTGTAGTATGTTAGTGTATAAGTGTATAGTTACTATATGTAGTTACTATGTAATATATGTGTGTGTAGTATATGATGTAGTAGTGTACAGTACAGTATATATGTGTAGTATGTTAGTGTATAAGTGTATAGTTACTATATGTAGTTACTATGTAATATATATGTGTGTGTAGTATATGATGTAGTAGTGAACAGTATAGTATATATGTGTAGTATGTTAGTGTATAAGTGTATAGTTACTATATGTAGTTACTATGTAATATATATGTGTGTAGTATATGATGTAGTAGTTAACAGTATAGTATATATGTGTAGTATGTTAGTGTATAAGTGTATAGTCACTATATGTAGTTACTATGTAATATATGTGTGTGTAGTATATGATGTAGTAGTGTACAGTATAGTATATATGTGTAGTATGTTAGTGTATAAGTGTATAGTTACTATATGTAATTACTATGTAATATATATGTGTGTAGTATATGATGTAGTGGTGTACAGTATAGTATATATGTGTAGTATGTTAGTGTATAAGTGTACAGTAAGTGTATAGTTACTAAATGTAATTACTATGTAATATATGTGTGTAGTATATGATGTAGTAGTGTACAGTATAGTATATATGTGTAGTATGTTAGTGTATAAGTGTACAGTAAGTGTATAGTTACTATATGTAGTTACTATGTAATATATATGTGTGTAGTATATGATGTAGTAGTGAACAGTATAGTATATATGTGTAGTACGTTAGTGTATAAGTGTATAGTCACTATATGTAGTTACTGTGTAATATATATGTGTGTAGTATATGATGTAGTAGTGTACAGTATAGTATATATGTGTAGTATGTTAGTGTATAAGTGTATAGTTACTATATGTAGTTACTATGTAATATATATGTGTGTGTAGTATATGATGTAGTAGTGTACAGTATAGTATATATGTGTAGTATGTTAGTGTATAAGTGTATAGTTACTATATGTAGTTACTATGTAATATATATGTGTGTAGTATATGATGTAGTAGTGTATAGTACAGTATATATGTGTAGTATGTTAGTGTATAAGTGTATAGTTACTATATGTAGTTACTATGTAATATATATGTGTGTGTAGTATATGATGTAGTAGTGAACAGTATAGTATATATGTGTAGTATGTTAGTGTATAAGTGTATAGTTACTATATGTAGTTACTGTGTAATATATATGTGTGTGTAGTATATGATGTAGTAGTGAACAGTACAGTATATATGTGTAGTATGTTAGTGTATAAGTGTATAGTTACTATATGTAGTTACTATGTAATATATATGTGTGTAGTATATGATGTAGTAGTGAACAGTATAGTATATATGTGTAGTATGTTAGTGTATAAGTGTATAGTTACTATATGTAGTTACTATGTAATATATATGTGTGTAGTATATGATGTAGCAGTGTACAGTTTAGTATATATGTGTAGTATGTTAGTGTATAAGTGTATGGTTACTATATGTAGTTACTATGTAATATATATGTGTGTAGTATATGATGTAGTAGTGAACAGTATAGTATATATGTGTAGTATGTTAGTGTATAAGTGTATAGTCACCATATGTAGTTACTATGTAATATATATGTGTGTAGTATATGATGTAGCAGTGTACAGTATAGTATATATGTGTAGTATGTTAGTGTATAAGTGTATAGTTACTATATGTAGTTACTATGTAATATATATGTGTGTAGTATATGATGTAGCAGTGTACAGTACAGTATATATGTGTAGTATGTTAGTGTATAAGTGTATAGTTACTATATGTAGTTACTATGTAATATATATGTGTGTGTAGTATATGATGTAGCAGTGTACAGTACAGTATATATGTGTAGTATGTTAGTGTATAAGTGTATAGTTACTATATGTAGTTACTATGTAATATATATGTGTGTAGTATATGATATAGTAGTGAACAGTATAGTATATATGTGTAGTATGTTAGTGTATAAGTGTATAGTTACTATATGTAACTATGTAATATATATGTGTGTAGTATATGATGTAGTAGTGTACAGTATAGTATATATGTGTAGTATGTTAGTGTATAAGTGTATAGTTACTATATGTAGTTACTACGTAATATATATGTGTGTAGTATATGATGTAGCAGTGTACAGTACAGTATATATGTGTAGTATGTTAGTGTATAAGTGTATAGTTACTATATGTAGTTACTATGTAATATATATGTGTGTAGTATATGATATAGTAGTGAACAGTATAGTATATATGTGTAGTATGTTAGTGTATAAGTGTATAGTTACTATATGTAGTTACTATGTAATATATATGTGTGTAGTATATGATGTAGCAGTGTACAGTATAGTATATATGTGTAGTATGTTAGTGTATAAGTGTATAGTTACTATATGTAGTTACTATGTAATATATATGTGTGTAGTATATGATGTAGCAGTGTACAGTATAGTATATATGTGTAGTATGTTAGTGTATAAGTGTATAGTTACTATATGTAGTTACTATGTAATATATATGTGTGTAGTATATGATGTAGCAGTGTACAGTATAGTATATATGTGTAGTATGTTAGTGTATAAGTGTATAGTTACTATATGTAGTTACTATGTAATATATATGTGTGTAGTATATGATGTAGCAGTGTACAGTATAGTATATATGTGTGGTATGTTAGTGTATAAGTGTATAGTTACTATATGTAGTTACTATGTAATATATATGTGTGTAGTATATGATGTAGCAGTGTACAGTATAGTATATATGTGTAGTATGTTAGTGTATAAGTGTATAGTTACTATATGTAGTTACTATGTAATATATATGTGTGTAGTATATGATGTAGCAGTGTACAGTATAGTATATATGTGTAGTATGTTAGTGTATAAGTGTATAGTTACTATATGTAGTTACTATGTAATATATATGTGTGTAGTATATGATGTAGCAGTGTACAGTATAGTATATATGTGTAGTATGTTAGTGTATAAGTGTATAGTCACCATATGTAGTTACTATGTAATATTTATGTGTGTGTAGTATATGATGTAGCAGTGTACAGTATAGTATATATGTGTAGTATGTTAGTGTATAAGGGTATAGTTACTATATGTAGTTACTATGTAATATATGTGTGTGTAGTATATGATGTGTATATTAATATGTAATAAGGGTTTAGTTCATGTGGGGTTAGCTATAAGTGTGTATTCTGCATGTACGGTACCGTTTTCACGACGTCTCGCGATGCGTTGGGCAGTTCGTGCGTGCGGTTCGGTGCGTGTGACGCAATCAGGGCGGTAGGGGCGGGGCGCGCGCCGCAGCGGCAGCAGCACGAGCGGCGGCGGAGCGGAGAGAAGGAGGAGGAGGAGGAGGTGGAGGAGGAAGCAGTAGCGGGGATGGCGGAGTAACACCTCGGAAGGTAACGCCGCCGATCGCGGGGCTTTGTGCGGGTTTCACGGTTGTTGGTCGAGCCGAGACACGCTGACACACATTAGCGGAGGAGAGGGGCCAGCCGAGCCGCCCTGCTGCAGCCGGGGCTCTCCGTGACCGCGGCTCGGAGGGCTCTTTTGTTCAGCCCCGGAATGGCCGCTCTGGTGTGTGTGTGTATGTGTGTGTGTGCGCGCGAGCGTGTGAGTGTGTATGTGTGTGTGTACCTATATCTATATATTTATATTTGTGTGTGTGTGTGGAGAGAGAGTGTTTTACCGAGCACGGCTCGACCACTCGAGGCTGTAAAGCAAAGCAAAGCAAGCGCGAGAGAGAGAGAGAGAGAGAGGGGGAGAGAGAGGGGGGGTTAGAGAGGGAGCAGTCGCTCCCTGTCAGCGGTGAGAGCGGAGCTCTCTGTCCGGCTCTGGCGCCGCCTCGCCCGGCCTGGGCTGCGCTCTCCCCCCGCCGCGGCTGGAGCGCTGGTTGGTCGGTGACAGCTGCTGTGTGAGAGCGAGCGCGAGCGCGGCCCTGCGGGAGAGCCCCGGAGCCTCTCCGGCTTGTGCGCCCTGGCTTCTCCCGCTGTGACACGACTTCTAAAGCGGGGACACCAGTCAGACACTTCACCACAGGAGGCGTTAAAAACTATTTAACACGTTTAAACTTTAATGTTTATTAAAATTGAGCTCGGTTTCCTCCCACCGGGTTCCCGTTAGCAGCCCCGCTAACGCTAGCTAGCCAGTTAGTTAGCATAGCAAGCTTGGCTAGGCTAAAAAAGGGTGGCTAACGCTAGTTTACAAGCCGACAGTTGTTGAACCGGCCGTGTCTCTGTTCTAACCAAACCACGGTCGTATTTACAACTTTAAGGGGGTGTTAAATGAAACCGGCCGGTTTGTGGAAAACCTCTGTCTCGGGAAAGCAGTAATAAAGGCTGCTTACGAGGCGCCGTTAGCCAGCCAGCTAGCCAGCTAGCGTTAGCCGCTGTGTTGACTATCAAAACAAGACCATGGGTCCATTTCCCCGAACTGTCGCCCTAATATAAACCAAGCTGGCGGCTCTGATAAGTGTCCTAACCGGCTGCCAACCGTATTATCCTGTGTTTTGGGCCTCGGACGGGGTCGTCTGCTCGCTGGGGCTCGGTTTCCTCAGCAAGGGAAGTGGAGAAGTGGCTGTCAGAGGAGGCAGTGGCTGGGTCGGTCTCTTCCTGACCTCTGTAGGCCTTGCGATGAACGTCTTGCTGACTTCCCACAACACTCCTGCTCGCTTTCCCAGGCAAATCCAGGGTGTTTTTAGGTGTCTTCCTCCAGTAACGTTCACCCCCCTACCTGTGAGAACGGCCCTCCGGCCTGTTTGCAGGGTTTCGGGCCGCCACGGCATCCGGAACACCTGCGAGAGCGGTGCTTCCCAACCCCGGGTTCCTCCAGGACCTTCTGCCCTGCGCGGTGTAGTGGGTACCTGGCTTCAGCACAGGAAGGCCTTGGTCAGTACCGTATCACCTGGATCAGGTGTGTCGGGAGTGAGGGAAACAGGCAGATGTGCAGGGCTCGGGTTCCTCCAGGACCAGGGCCTACGGAGCACCGAATCCACTCCAGCTCTTCGCAGGGGTGCTGGGTGGAGCTCAGAGGATGGGGAATGGGGTTCCACGGCTTCAAGGCCCAGTGCCGGTGCTTGGCTTTGGGCATGGTGGTGAGCAGTAGTGCTTCTCTTCGGTGGTTATTTGGGGGGGGCGCGGGGGTGGTTCAGGGGAACCTTAACATTGACCTGGGAAGAAAGTCCTCCAGAGTGGGTTTGGTGGAGAATTGCACGGTCAGCATCGTTTACAGCGGTGGTGAATGGACCCAGAGGTCTAAGGTCAAGTCGTCTCCAATGAACGTGCCATCGTCAGTTTGATGCATG